>NW_022631070.1:0-230434 GCF_010015895.1 Lontra canadensis | reverse complement strand
GAGGGAGGGAGGGAGGAAGGAAAGAGAGAGGGAGGGAAGAAGGGAAAGAAAGGAAAGAGAGTCAAGGCAGAAGATAGGAAGGAAGCAGGCTAGAAGTTCTCCAAGAGGAAACTGTATGGACAGACACTCTGACCTATCCCTTCAATAGACTATCATAAGGCTTAGAAATGGATCTGTATGGATAAAAATCACAAAATACAGAGAGCGAGTAAAAAAAAAAAAAAAAGGAAATATGCCATGTGATACTGCTTACGTGATGTCCTACCTCTCTAGCGTGCCGTCAAGTGTGACATGAATGACAGTAACAGAGATGGACTCTGGACAGCGGTCACCTCGGGGAGGAGAGCGGGAAACAGACGATGGGAACGGTGGAGAGGGGCTTTGTGAGCACGGGTTGAGCTGGACTTCTGGAGCTGGGCGGTGGGCGCGTTACGTGACTTACCCTAACTTCTTGATCGTCTGTTGTCCAGTTGGCCCCTTGAACAACATGAATTTGAACTACACGAGGCCACATATACATGGATTTTTCCCGATGCATGTCATACAGCACTGTAAATGTATTTTCTCCTTACAATTTTCTTAAATTCTCTAGCCTACTTTATTGTGAGTACACAGTGTATCATACACACAATGTACAAAATACATGTTGATCAGTCATTTATCAGTAAGGATCCCAGCCAATGGTAAGCTTAATAGTTAAGTTCTGGGGGGGGGTCAAAATTTATGCTGGGGTTTTTGACCGCACAAGACATTAGCTCCCCTAACCTCTGCATTTTCAAGGGTCTGTACATCATTTGGGTACGTAAAAATTGCCACCAAAATCCCTGGAATACAGCATCTCACTCAGTCTCCCTGAGAGGATAATAAAGAGATTCACAGAAAGGAGAGATTCCAACAAGTCTGACCTTGTAGGCATCCTTCCCTTCACATTTCTGATCTCAGGGGGTATTTTTATTATGTTGTGTCTAGCCAGATGCACTTGGACAGAAAAAAAATTGTAGGAACAAAATGTCCTGGAGTTTTGATTAATCATCACATGTTAGGCGCTGTGAGGAATTTGACCGACTGCATCTGGGCCGCTGGATAGAGTAGGAGAAACTGAGGCCCAGAGAGGTAAGAGGCCTGCCCAAGGGAAGCCCGGCCGACATCTCCTGGCCCCTGACCAGGTGCTTTGTGCTGGACGCGGCATTCTTATCAGGGAAGGGGCAGTGACTTCCCAAGGAGGCGTGCAGTTCCTGGACCAAAACATCAGCCAGGCCCCAGTTTGGACGCCACGCCAGCAGGTCTCTGCCTGGCAAACCATGAGAACAGGATTTCCTAGAGCGAACAAAGCAAACAGCAGAGCTTATGAATCAGACTTGAGTACAGCTCTTCCCCCAGAGGACTGACGTGGTCAGCGGCCCTGCAGGCCCACCCATCATCCACGGTGGAAGGCTCTAAGAGTCCAGGGAGAGGCAGGAAGAGTCGTGGGACACGAGCACGGCCCCATCTCATCTCTGAGGCCTTCCCAGCACAGCGTGGGGCATGGTGCTCATGTGTGTGCCACATGTGAGAGGCGGACAGCCCTGTCACGCCCGCTCCCACCACTTCCTAGTTGTTTAGACTCAGACAACGTTTTAGCTTCTCTGGTCCTCTAGTTACCAGAAAATTGAGGATAATAATAGTACCCATTTCATACATTTGCTATAGAATTAGATATTGCGAAGTGTGTGTGTGTGTGTGTGTGTGTGTGTGCGCGCGCACACACACACATGCACGATCTAATATACAGTAAGTAGTCAATGGTTGGTACTATTATTATTATCCTACTAGGAGAGAAAAATTACAAGTCTTCAGAACCTGAAACAAAGCTGTTCTGGGTCAGAGAACAAGAACATGGCCCTGAACCAAGACCTTCTGCTACATGTTTCAAGTTTCAAGAAAACTAGCATTTCCCGGGATTGCCAACTCGACACATGTGGATTTGTGCTTTCCCATCCCTCAGAGAGCCTTGACAGACACCAAGGGTGGAGGGCTGATGACAGTCAAATTGTCCTCCCTTTACCCCCAGATATGTCACCTTATGGGGTTGGGGACACCACGAGCAGGTGTTTTCAACAGCCTTTAATCCATCAACGTATTGGTCAACGATGCAGGTGATCCCTTCTTACTGGGCAATGTGCCCAAGAAAGGCCAGCATTCCACGCCAGGCACTGTGAGTGGTTCTGGGGGAGGACACGGGTTCTCCTCAGGAAAAGGAACAACCTAAGACAAGCTCTGTGAAGAATAAAATCAGAATGGCTGGCCAGAAGTGAAGGAAGACTTTGGAAGGGGAAGGGATCATCAAAGCCTAGAGGGAAAGTAAGAGATGTCCTCGACGTTGAGAATATGGGTGGTAAGGTGTTCTACACCTGGTTCCAAGGTGTGTGGGGTGGGGAGGGGGTGGCAGTTCTCAGACACCGGCTGGGCGTCCTACCATTCAACTCAATTCTCTCAACATCTACCTGGAGACAGCACAGGATCCCACAGGTCGAGGGCTCAGTCCCCCAAGAATGCCCCTCCCCCCACTTCAGATGATGCCAGCCCCAAGTCTAGATTGCCATCTGTGCTCTGACCGAATGGCTGAAAATGTGGGCTGGAAGGTCTCTACACCCCATCCTTCGTTTTTACAGAGGCTTCATTACATAGGCGTGACTGATGAGACCGAGTCAATCTCCAGCCACTCCTCCTTCCCAGGGGGTCAAGTAGAACTTAAAATTCCAACCCTCTAATCACGCAGTTGGTTCTCCTGGTCCCAAAGTCACCTGGTTCACATAAGGGAAGACACCTTTGTTGCTTAGGAGATGCCAAAGGTTTTAGGAGCTCTGTGCCAGAAAAGTTGATGAAGACCTATTATAATTGACCCTGAATAAAACAGGTTTGAGCTATATGGGCCTATTTATATATGCAGGGGTTCTCAGTAACCCTTTCTTTTCTGTAGCTCACTTTATTGTAAGAATACAATATATTGTACATGAACCACACAAAGTATGTGTTAATGGACTATTAATGTTATCGGGAAGGCCAACAGTAGGCTAGAAATAGTTAAGTTTGGGGGAAATCAAAGGTTATATGCAGATTTTCAGCTACAGAGGTGGTCAGCACCCCAAGCCCTACATTGTTCAAGGGTCAACTGTATGTATTTTTCATGATAAATCACAATGTCACTGGTAGGATTGGGGTCCTCCAGCCACACGACCCTTCTGGGCCCTCTGTCTCCCCTTCCCCGTCTCCCTCACAAACAACTCCTCTCAGACTTCCTGAGCAACTGCCCGCCAACTTCTCCTCTCTGAAACTGGTGTCTTCCAGGCTCCGGATTTTCAGTCACTCTAACAGATGACATCTCTGCCCTCAGGTTGGGTTTCCTGAATCGGGGGCCTGTGGAATTAAACCGGGTTACCAGCTAGATTTTCACGGGACCGGGCAGGGGATTCTGTCCAAGACGGTCTGCAAAGTAAAATCATCAGTGCTTGATGGAAAGGCATGCCACGTGTGTGCAAATCCTCCAACACCGTGGCCCTCCCTGCACATGTCACACTCTAGAAGGAAACGCTTCGCACCACTGGCTGGCTTTGGGGACCCACACACACTGAGCTTTCTAGCACTTCTGGAGCAATCTTGCAAATCTCCCCACCACAGCTAGCCACCTATTTGCTGCCCCGTGCACTGAGCCTTAACTGGCTGTAGTTGGCTTTTCCTTCCCTGCTTCTGGCCCTCCCACTTCCCACCAGATACCCAGCCCCCCAATTTCCTCCAGGCAGTGCCCACACACTGGAGCCCAAGCCTCACTCTTCTGCTACCTGGGTGGGGAAGGCTTTTTCTCCTCTCTGTGATATTCCACCAGCCGGGCCCAGCTTCTCCTCCTCTGTGTGCTATTCCACCAGCTGGGCCCTGCTGGGCCCATCCATCCATCCATGGGCTCACCGCCCTGCTTTCAGGAGGACTCAGCCATGAGCCCGCAGCAAGCTGGACAGGAGGCAAACTGAACACACACCGCACCCCCCCAGCTGCTCACACCTCCATCTACTTTCCCCTTGTGTTTGTTCTGAGTCAAAGCTGTCCTGCCATGCTCCCTCACCCTTGAAGATAAGTATTTTTTCCCCCAAGAGGTACCTCAATCATGCATTTAAAAGAAAGTTTGGGGAAGCCGGCTTTACCAGGTCCCTCGTGGACAGGTCTAAACCTCCACGTGGGCTGTGTTGAACCCGCAGCACGGGTGTGCATGCAGGGGAAGGGCTGTGTGGAGCATGTGCTACATGCAGCCTTGAGGCTGGGAGGGTTCTCGAAGCCCTTGACAGTTGTGCTGCCACGTGGGGTCAGGACCAAGGGGAGGCATGCTCGCCCAGTGCCCAGAGGAGCTGTCCACAATGCCCGGCGTCTCTGTGGCGCTGGCCGCCTCCAACGAGCAAGCAGTATGCAGGCGTGAGTGCTGCAACCCTGGGGTTGAGCGGCTGGTCAGGGCACCACGGAACCCGCAGCACAACACACAACCGTCTGTCCTAGGGGCCTGGGGCTCCGGGCAGGGCTGGTGTCCTGCAGGATTCTGTTGGGCAGCATGGGTAGCAGCAAACCCCCTCTGCCTTGTTTGGAGACAGAGAAGTAGGGTTTATGTTCTTGGAGGGTAGAGAATAGGCTTCTCGTTACATTACACGGAGGCAGATGAATACAGGGGTCAGGCCAGGGTCTCTGTGGCTGAGGCTCCAGTACCAGCTTTCTCCAGACGGGCAGCGGCCTGATGCTTGCACTTGCCGAGAACTTGACCCGGCAAGACTCAAAGCAGGTCAATGAGAGAATGGACCGGGAGAGTCCAGGCTGTCTCCCCCACTTAGCTTTTCCCTTTTCTTCTCTTTTCATCTCTCCCCACCCTAACAGCCCCCGCGGAGCGCCCACACCCACGCCTACCATTTCTGATCTTCCTCCCAGCTGCCCAGACTGGCCTAGTTTCCCCCGAGCCCCGTGCACTCCTGTCCAGAGCCCAGGCTGGGGGCTCCGTCGTCCCAGCCCCTCTCGTGCCAGGCGGCCCAGCAGGCAGACACATCAGAGCCATCCCAGCCCGGCGTCTCTCCGTGCACGCTGAGGGACGCGTTCGCCATCTGCTTTCAATGAAGTGTGGGTTTCGGGACATATTATGGAAACAGAAACGGAAAAACCATCGGGGTCCCTCCTGCAAAAACAATCATTATCCACTGCAACGAGCTCTGAGGAACTTCCGGGCGGAGAGCACATCACTATTAATGAAGAGGAATTCAGACAGGAATTCTGGCAGGGTCGGACTGATAGAGGGAAGAAATGGGATGTTTGTGCTCGCCCAGCAGTCAGGGGGAGAGCGCTGGGGCAGGGCGCAGGAACAGCACTCCGGGCCAAGGCTGTGCAACCTGACACCCGCTTCCAGCCCCTGCTCTCTCTCCCACTCAAGAATGTGGGCTTGAGGAGCCACAGGGCTGGGGAAGGACACCCGCACTCAGGCAAGGGCCACAGCACCCTAGACAGGGGGCCCCAACGGGGGCAGGGAGTGCTGGCCATCAGAGCGGGCCTAAGGCCAGCGCTTCCAGAAGGAACTTCCCTTCCTTCCTTCAGCCCAAGTGCTGAGGAGCTACCCTGTGTAAGCCACAAGCCTCAAGTCCTCCGTTGAGCAAGCGAGGAAAGGAAGCGTCCAGAACCGTGCCTGTCAGTGCGAGGCCCTCAGTAAGGACCAGGGAGGAAGGAATGACAGAGAGACGGGGTCTGGACAATGTCTTCTGTCTTCTCTCCAACTGTGAGGAGAGCCAGCACCGCCCTTTCCAGTGAGCTGAGCTGATGAGCCCATCGTACACGATTGTGTGTGTGCTCGTGTGGGCACACGTGTGTGTATGGAAACCCCACCTTCCCTCCCCGCTCACTGATGCCTCAAAATTCCACACTTAATTCTACACTTAAAGACCTATTATCTTCCTGCCTCTTAAGAGAGCATTATCTTGGAGAGAATAGCACTTCAGGCTTGATCAGTAATTGGCATCATAGGGGAAATTAGTTCATCACACTCTCCTCATGAGAAGGTCTTAATGGAAGGAAAAGGGGGGAGGAAATGAAAATGCTGAGGACGGAAACAGGAGCTGAGCACATGAAGAAAATGGTTCCAAAAAGAGATCTACTGGGCCGCTGCGGGTGTGCTGGAAGCGGCGGGTCCCGACCACCCTGCCATCGGGGGAGAGGGGATGAGGGCCCTCCCACGGACCACACATTCCACAACAGTGTTTCTCAGGGAAAAGTCTCTGTCTGCCGTGGGGGAGATGGTTTCTTAGATCTGAGTTCCCAGCAGCCGGGTGGGCTTTGGCCCCAACCCCACTCGAAATACTATCCTGTGCTTTCCACCAGTCAGCGTTCCACATGTCTGACACGTGACTACTCTGAAAATGCTGGGATTTAACTTCTCATGGGTCCTCATGGTCGTTTTCACGTGTTGGTAAAAACAAGCAAGTGGGGGCACAGACATAAGTCTGAGGACCCCGGACCCTGGCCTCAGGTTCCTGAGCGACAATGATGGGTGCCCTGCACACCCAGACATGCCCATGTGCACACACACACACGTGCTCCTACGCACACACATTCAGACTTCTATCACACCTCAAAACCCAGCGCCCAGTGAGAAGCCACATTCAGCTTTCTGGGAATGAGCACCAGGATCCGACCCTGTAGCAAGAGGGACTATTGTCTGAGACCACATGTCTTACGGGAGAGATGGCCCTCAGAATCTTCAAGGTCAGCCACGGTACACACTGCCTTGTTGTGAGTGTACAGTCAGCTTAACAATTACATTACAATAAAGGTCTCCTTGATTTTTTTCCCAGGCCGAGAGAAGGTGCTGACGGCTATGACTGTGTCACTCTTCCTCTCCACGGTGGAGGGACAAGAACTTCTTGTCCTCCCGGTGGGTGGGCTATTTATTTACCCGGAGCTCAGGACAGCTCACCAAGTCGCAGAGTGGTAACCTTAAGTAAACCAGAGCTGGGAGGCGCCGGCAGCCTCTTTCCTGCGCTCAGAGCCGCTATGCAAATCCCATGGCAGGAGGACCAAGGCTCCTGCTGGGGATCCGAGAATCTGCCTTGCCCCACGTAGGTCCTGCGCCCACCCAGTGGAGACCAGAGATACTGCAAACCCAACAGTGGGTTCAAACGGGTCACCAGCTCAGAGCATCAAAACCCCACTGGATTCGTTATACCGAGTTGATGAAGAAGTTACTCCTCCCACATTGCTCATTTTTCAGTCTATACAACTGACTACTGGCTTTGGAATTTACTGTTATTTTGTGGTCTATATACTGGAGTAGTAAGCAGGGGCTGTTCTTTCTGATTTTGAAAATACATTCCCATGTCGCTCATTGAAAATGCTGAGCGCTCATGAGGCCATCTGGACATGATAATGTTGGGTGGACTGTGTGATTTGTCCAAGACTACACGGGGAATTTTAAGAATTTAAAGAGACCAGATTATCTCTTTGCTAGAAGTTCCTTCTTACCTTTGGAGGTACACTTAAGTAATTCAGACCCCTGAACACTGTCCAGTAATTCTGGGTCAACCAGAATGAAGCGTCAGCCAGAGCTAATTCATCCTAGTGCCACGCTCTGGATTGGATTGGTTACTAATGTGGTTTGAACACATTTAGTCTATTTTGGTTCAGTGAGCTGGCCATCCATTCGTGACCACAAATTAGGACCCCAGGAGAAGTGAAGTAACGTACGTCCAATCATATGAATTATCTAAGACTTAGCTAGGGATGACCCTGTGCCAAATATTGTTCTAAGTCCCTTGCATATGTTAGCTCATTTAATTCCTGAAACAACTGCATGAGGTAAATTCTATTATTATCTCTCCATTGTGCAGATACGGAAATGAGAAGAGAGAGGTAAGTCATTTTCCCCGAGTCACCCCTGGTTAACTAGACCACATACAGACCTGGTCCCTGTCTCATCTTCTCCACTGGGAATGGCCAGCCATGATCATTAATGAACTGGACAATTAGCAGAGCTGATTTGCCAGTGGCTGAATGGGTGCTGCCACCATGAGGAGACTCAGTGAGACAGGCACAGAGGAGAGGGAAGGAGAAGGGAGCCGGGGTCCAGGTCTCTGCTCCAGGATCAAGCCGTAGAGCCGCTGGGCCTCCATCCGCCTTCCTCCCTGCAGTGTGTGGCCTGGTGGGCAACGTGCCAGGTCCAGGATCAGAGCAGGCCTCACGTGCAGACAGCAGAGTGCGAGTGGAGGCACGGGGCCCAGGCTCAGAGTCCAAGGGCCAAAGTGAAAGGAAAAGCCAGTTTGGCTGTCTGGCTGGGTCATCTCCCAAGAAGATTTGATGGGACAGAGGAACGCAGGTTTGAGTCAGCCAGCTGGAAATGAGCACTCCAGGGGAGAGGTGGAAACTGGGAGAGATGGGGATAGACACAGGGCAGTTCTAGAACCCACCAGACAGAGCCGCTTCTCCTGGGAAACCTGCAGGCTGCTGAGTCTCTGGTGCAAAAATGGGGGGATGTTCTATTCCTCCTCTCATTGCTGGCTTGGCAGGGCATGGTACCGAAGCGAGGATATGCTCTCATTACTAGTATGTTCTAGGAGGACATGACCAGAACAGGAATCCCAGCACACTATACACACACACACACACACACACACACACACACACAAACACACACACTGGGGTTCAAAGAAGTATGGTTGTATAGTGACAGGAAGAAAACCTTTGAAGCCACTTAAATCCAGGCTCAGACTTCAGCTCTGTTGTGACCTTGGACAAATTAGCAACTTTCCTGTAAGCCTCAGTCTCCTGGCTATAAAATGGGAATAATAACAAAACACATACTTCACTGGGTTAATGCACTCGTTAAATGCTGGGACAGGTGCAGGGCGGTTCACACATACTCACTGGGCTGAGCTCTCTTCCTGCTGTTATGATCAGGGTCCACAGCAGTTACTGACCGGAAGTGGCCAGGAGGGGACAGGACAAAGCTGTCACTCTATTTGTGGAGCTCTATTTTCTCCCGCTACTTCTAACTACGTGGGCGTAAGCCCTTCCAAAGTATCACCCCTTCTTCCTTCCCCCTCAGAACCCGAGCCGGTAGCAGGTGCTTACAGAATCACAGCGTGGCCAGGGCGGGAGGAAGCCATGGTGAGCTTTCCTGCCATCTCTCATCTCAGGTCCCACCTCAGCTGAGTAACCACAGTGGGTCCCTTGGCCCAAATGGTCTTAAGAAAGCCATGCCATCTTTGATTTCTAAGATGATTTTCTTAACCCCAGCGGGCTGATGAAGAGTCAAGCTCCAAGAGGCAAGGATGCCGGACCACAGCTGTCTCCCCGCCCCAGCTGGCCCCAGGAATGCCCCATGCACCAGCGGGTGATGGTCCAGTCTCCAAGCAAGGCAGGACATAAACTTCCAGCTTTTATTTATTTACTTATTTATTTATTTATTTATTTTTAAAGATTTTATTTATTTATTTGACAGAGATCACAAGTAGACGGAGAGGCAGGCAGAGAGAGAGAGAGAGGGAAGCAGGCTTCCCGCCGAGCAGAGAGCCTGATGCGGGACTCGATCCCAGGACCCTGAGATCATGACCTGAGTCGAAGGTAGAGGCTCAACCCACTGAGCCACCCAGGCGCCCCAACTTCCAGCTTTTAAACCATGAGGTCCAGATCTGTGTTTCTGTGTTTGGACAAAGCTCTCATTGTCTTGAATAGTTGTCCTACCTCCACGTGAACGCCAGGATGTGAGTGGCACATCCCCCTCACCCACTGACACCTGGAACTTGCATGGAAAACCTGCCTTACCCCAGATGCAGTAGCCTCCTACTGGAAGGGCTTTCCACCCATCCAGGAACAGTGCCGGTTCCTGGGAGGCCTGGGCGCTGGGCCCACGGCTCACACCACCCCCTGCCCAACCAGGCATGAATGACTTCAGGATACAGCCATTAACAAAGGAAAATATGAAAGGAGCCTGATTTTCCCAGATGCCTCAGAGGGGAAAGGAAGCTGGAGTCAGTGAATCATACAATGGCATCAAAACAATTCAAGGAACTGTCCAAAGGAAGTGACCAGAATAGCCTGGCAGATCTCTGCAGACTGGGGGAGCAGGGAAAATGGAAGCCACTATCTCTGCACCACAAGGAGAGGGCCATTCGAGCAAGGAAAGAGTGTGTCCCCACAGTAGGGGAGACTGCCCCTTAGGAACAGTTACTGAAATGAAGTCTGCTGACTCATGGGTGAGGGGGGGAAATATGGGCAGAGGAGGACAAGGGTAGGGGCTCTGGTGCCAGATAGAGGCCTGCCGCCCAAGCACTGTGCCCATCTCTCTGCACCCAGTGCTCCATGGTGACACTTGCGGTGGGCCATGATGGGACTAGTTACTGCACCAGAAATCGGCAAGTGTCAAAAACTCTGGGTTGTCACCTCCCCGAGACAAGGTTCTAACATGTACCAGCAAGCTGCTATGTGGAGAGGCCAGTAAGTGAGCCAGTCGGGCAAGTAGGGGACCTCCAGTGGGTTTCTGCTCGATGCTAACTAACACAGGGAAAGAGGAGCCTGTGGCCCAGGCTGTGTGGCTCCCTGGGGGGCCGGGGGGACCATGTTTGCAGAGAAGTTCGAATATAGATGCTAACTAACTCCTGAGGTCTTTTCCCTCTCTCTCTGCTCTACCAGAGTCAATTCTGAAAATCTCTCTCAAGGAGAAGGAGGTTTAAAATTTTCAAGACCCAGCTAACTAAACATGGAGCCCAGGAGAGGATAAACAGTCATCTGCTATCATACTCATTATCCATGGCTTCAAAGGACTCCGATGTGTTTACAAAGAGAACACGAGAGTTCTCTATGTTTATTTTAAAGTATGGACTTTAATAAACATTCTTAAAAAAAAAAAAAACAAATAACACACAGGGGGAAACAACGTTCTTTCTTTGTTTTATGCATCAGTCAAAACATAACACTCCCCTTGGCTTTGGCTTAAATGAGTTTGGTTTCTTCGCCAAAGTTCACCGTTTATAAAATACATACACTTTATTGACTTTGATCTCCCCACTGGCTCGGCTTGAGGTTGGTTCAAAGTTCTATAGAGTTAAACACAACCACATGTCAGGCGACAGCTCACAGGGACCCCTTGTCCGCGTCAGCAAAGGCAGCATCGGGACTGGAAACGATTGAGGGGTGGGCGAGGCCAAGACCTAGGGTGTGCACTCCACCCCACGGAGACCTCAGCCAAGTGCTCTCTCCTCCTGGCTTGCCCCTGCTCAGCCACAACTGTGCCTTGAGAGGCAGCTGGGCGGACTTGGCACGGGGCAGGGCACACTGCCCCTCGGAGGCTAGGGGGTGCCCGCCGAGCCAGCTCACATCAGTGAGAGTCCTTCTAATCTTTCCTGACATGGGATGCTTTGATGGAAATGCAAATGTTGGAAGATTAAGAAAAGAAAAGGGTAAAAACACACACCCTTTAGTTACAAGAAGTCAAAAATATAGGCATTTTAAAATCTGTGTGTTTATGGGTAGGTCAATAAGTAGGTTGGTAGATGATCGAGACAGATAGACAGACAGACAGAAGTAAATTCATAGCTAACTCTGATTCCATTCTCCCTGCAAGGAAATTCTGTTTCCTACATCCTCTTTGGCAGCTGCTGGGGCTGTCTCCCTGCAGCCAGTGTCCCCCTCTTCCACGCTGACAGAGCCCTGGTTAAATTCCAGCGTCCACCTCTCCTCCTTAGGATTTAGGATTAAACCTGATTGCACCGACCCAGTCAGAGTGACATCCCTCCCCTTCCTGCAGACTGGATTACTGTTTGGTAGGAGAGCAGTTCTAGTTCATGAGGTATGGACGGTTAGCTTCGACACCACTGGCAAAGGCTTTTCTTTGGGAAATAGAGAGGCATAAGTAAAGAACACTCCTGTCTCGACCCCAGGGTGTCTGAAGCTACTGTCGCTGTCGTAAAACCATGAGGACAGCTAACTAAAAATGGCAGAGCAGGAAGATGAAGAGAACCTAGGTCTCTGATGACTAAACCAGTTAATCAATTAATTAAACCAATGAATTAATCAACTGATTAAATGACCTAATTAATTAATTAATTAAACCAATGAATTAATCAACTGCTTAAATGACCTAATTCCAGACATCCTGTTAGAAAAGAAATAAACCCGGGACGCCTGGGTGGCTCAGTTGGTTAGGCAGCTGCCTTCAGCTCAGGTCATGATCCCAGTGTCCTGGGATCGAGCCCCACATTGGGCTCCTTGCTTAGCAGGGAGCCTGCTTCTCCCTCTTCCTCTGCCTGCCACTCTGCCTATGCTTGCTCTCGCTCCTCTCTCTCTCTGACAAATAAATAAATAAAATCTTAAAAAAAAAAAAAAAAAGAAAAGAAATAAACCCTAATGTTCATAGCAGCAATGGCCACCATCGCCAAACTGTGGAAAGAGCCAAGATGCCCTTCAACAGACGAATGGATAAAGAAGACATGGTCCAGGGGCACCTGGGTGGCTCAGTGGGTTAAAGCCTCTGCTTTCGGCTCGGGTCATGATCCCAGGGTCCAGGGATGGAGCCCCTCATAGGGCTCTCTGCTCCGCAGGGAGCCTGCTTCCTCCCCTCTCTCTCTCTGCCTGCCTCTCTGCCTTCTTGTGATCTCTCTCTCTCTCTCTCTGTCAAATAAATAAAATCTTAAAAAAAAAAAAAGAAGAAGAAGACATGGTCCATATATACTATGGAGTATTATGCCTCCATCAGAAAGGATGAATACCCAACTTTTGTATCAACATGGACGGGACTGGAGGAGATTATGTTGAGTGAACTAAGTCAAGCAGAGAGAACCAATTATCATATGGTTTTACTTACTTGTGGAACATAAGGAATAACATGGAGGACATCAAGAGCAGGTAAGGAAAAGTGAATTGGGGGAAATCAGAGGGGGAGATGAACCACGAGAGACTGTGAGCTCTGAGGAACAAATGGAGGGTTTTAGAGGGGAGGGGGATAGGGGGGAATGAGCCTGATGGTGGGTATTATGGAGGGCACATATTGCATGGAGCACTGGGTGTGGTGCATAAACAATGAATCTTGGAACACTGCATCAAAAACTAATGATGTATTTTTATGGTGACTAACATAACATGATAAAAAAAAAGGAAAAAAATAAAAGTACTTTATAATAAAAAAAGAAATAAACCCCCTTATTATTTAAGTAACTATTTTGATAATAATAAATTTAAGTAGAATTCACATACCATAGAATCATCCAACTGAAAGTGCACCATTAACAGTTTTTAATCTATTCAAAAGAATTGCATAACCATCGCCATAAATCATTCTTAGTACATTTTCATCATCTGCAAAGAAAACTGCATATACCTTTTAGTTCTCACTTCCTTAATCCTCCCATTCCCTGCAGCCCTATGCAACCATTATTTTGTCTTTCTGGAATTGCCTATTGTGGACATTTCAGAATGAATGGACTCATGCAATAAATTGTTCTTTTGTGCCTGGCATAATGTTTTGGGGCTCCATCCATATTAAAACAGATATAAAAGAACTTCATTCCTTCTTACAGCTGAATAATATTCCAGCATATGGATACACTGCCATTCCTCATTTGATGAACACATTGGTCATTTCTACCTTTTGACTACTATGGATAGTGCTGCTGCGAATGTTCATGTAGAAGGCTTCATGTGGTCGTATTTTTTTTCATTTCTCTTGCATATATATCTAGGGATGCAATGCTAGGTTACTTGAGTAATTGTAAGTTGGCTTGTCTGTTACTTGCAGCAGAACCAACCTAAATGATCTATTTTAAAGTAAATAACACAAAGAGAGAGCCCTTGGTTTCTACATGCACTCAGGTTGCCAGTCCTTGGCCACTCTCTCTCCCTGTCGTTACCAGGAAGAGAATACCAAGTTCCAGAGTGCTGAAATATTTTGCATCTGATTTATCTTCCTGAAAAGTCATTTATTTTGTCTTATTTTTGCATATCATCCACTCCAAGGCTCCAAAATTTCAGATAACTACCATGGGACCCACTCATTCTCTTGATCAGGGTGGACTGGTGTAGCCTTTCCAAGGTAACCTGTCAGGTCATGTTACCCTCACACTTTTCTGGGTTCCTTTGTGTATAAAAAAAACTTTGGCAGCTTCAAGGGTGTTGTTAAAGTACCAATGATTCTTTGCACAATTCTCCAGAAGCTTTCACATGTTAGTTACGTTTAAAAGAAGGAAGTACAAATATCAAGGGAGGGGATATTGGGATTCTGGAGTTTCAGGATGAAGGGACAGGACCAAAGAAAAAGGAGAGAAGAGGCAAAGGCAAGCTTTGTCATTTTAGAATTCCGCTGAAAGCCCTCTGACCTCACTCAAGAATTCTTCAGGAAAATCATCTTGCTTGCAATCCTTGCTAATTAATTAGGATATATTAAATAGGTGGATGGATGGATAGACAAAGAGAGAGAAAGCCATGACTGTTCCAGTAGGGTGGAGAGTGGTAAGAGTGAAGTCCAGTTAGGAAAGCAGAAATCATACACCATCTATCAATTACCACACAGCCCAACACAGAGGATTTAGTAATACAGGGAATTGGTTACATAGGTGTTAGAAGGCTGAAAGATCAAAATGGAGATGCTAGAATAACCCAGAAACTGGTAACTGCAGAAGGAGTCTGGGGGAATAAAATGGAAGAGGTGATGTTATCAAACTATGGGCTGTGGGGTGAGGGGCCTTGTGGGACTGCTACACAACCTCTGGAGGGAAGTCCCACCCTGCTGATATCCAGACACATGGAGTTAGGAGTCTACCAGAGGTCCCTTCCTCCTCCTCTTCCACCTTCCAAATCCCCTCTAGGACTTACCATTGACTGACCTAATAGGAAGTTGGCCAGGGAGATTGAGAAATGCAGTTTGCAGGTCTTCAGCCCCAAAGTCACAGAGCAGAATATAAAAGAATGGCCTCAGGCTAACAGACAAGATGTAATTAAGTAGTGCTCTGGCCAGCAACATCCATACACAACCTTCCACCATTGCTTGAGATCTCATTCAGTAACAACTTGCTTCTGCCCTATAAGGTGCATCAGTCTTTCTTACAAACGAAGACACTCTAACTATCTCCCCCAAAAGGCAAAACACACGGTCCTAACTGTCCTCTACCCACCTCAGATTCTGGTGAGTTCCTTTTCTACTTCAGTCACCATAGCACCTGCCCTTCCATAACCTAGAGGTGAGATTAGAAAGCCAACCATACACAGCAAGACTTACATAAAATGATGCAACCACAAGCAAAGGGGACAATGCACAGCTGTGACAGTCTTCATTTCTGTATGAGACACAAGACCACTGTTGGTTTCTAGAACTTTCCTCTTCCATTTCTCATTCCACAGGCCATTTCCTCACAGCCCCTCAGTTGGCCAGCATTCTCTACTTTGTTTCTTTCACTTTTGTATCTAAGGGACTGAATTTTCTGTAGTCCTACTGTTCTTAGGTTACTAGCATTTTCCACCAGCGATTGTTATAGGACTTAATGGGGCCAAGAGCTGCCCCTGGAGAATTCGTTAGGCTCCAGACATAGTCCTTCCTGTGCCTGGAGGGTAGCAGCAACCTTTTGTGCTTGGTAAACAGGATCAATTGTCCCAGCCAGTAGCCCATTAATTCAGTGGCATGAAAGCCCAAAATGTCCAGGTGAAAGTCTCGACTTTCAATTCGATGGCATCATCATGTCCCAAGTGGAAGCATGAATCTGTTGTTAACTTAGAATTCTAAACCCAAAGTTGCCGACATGGGAAGGAACATTTCTCCAGTGGGTTTGCTAGTGATAGGAGCCAAGTCTCTCTTCATCCCGATAAGGGTTTCTAGACACTTACACTCTGCTTATGGGGGAAATAGCACCATATAATAATTACCACACACTGTAGAACTGTGTTCCCACATCTCAGGTGTTATTTCTCAACTTGCACTGTACCTGCCTTGCCTGAGGGCCCTTCCCATGTTCTATGAAGCCAGATGCATCTGGGTAATGGGGTACATATTAAGACCAGTGAATTTCATAGACATAAGCCCATTGCTGTAAGTTTTTTGCTACAAATGAGTTCTTTGGCCAGAAGCAAAGTTGTGAGGGGGCACCATGATAGATGATAACATGTTCCGTAAGTCCATGGATGAAGACGTTGCAGAAGTACTACAGGCGAAAGACAAACCCTCATCTAGAACAAGGGCTGATTCCAGTTGTATAAATTGCTTCTCTGTCCTTAAGAGAGTAGAAGGGATCCAACATAATCACTGTGCCTGCAGACGGCCTCCAGAAATGATGTCATATCAGGGGCTCAGTACACGCTTCTGCTATCAGCAGTGGCAACAGCCAGATGAATGCAGGTGTGAAAAGACGTGGGGCTTCCAACACCGCCAACATGGCCTTTAAACATGGACCCATTGACTAAGCACCATTGTGGTTGAGGGGAAAAGCTGACCAACATCCACAGCATGTGTCATCTTATTCAGCTGCTTCTTGGGACCCTCTTGCAAATGCCACTCAGTTGTATTCACACAGGACAGAAACAGCCTCCCACTTGGTGCTCATTCTAAGATGTCCACCACCACACCTCTTCTCATTTCTAGGGTGTTCGGCACTCAAGAGCATGTCCGGGTATCAGCTCCAAAGTGAGAGGTAAGAGTTGCACTTTGTACTTCTTACAGGGAGAAATACCTTCAGATACTGGAGCCGGTATACACTCTACATACTGTGTGTGATTCCACCAAGAAACAGAGCTGAAAAGTTGAAAGACCCGGCCTTGTCATTTCCTTTCCGTAAATTTTCCAGTGTCATCAGAAGCAGCCACCTGGCTTCTCAGAACCTGGCCTTCAATGGCCACTTTGCTACAAGCAACCGCAGGTAATATCACTTAATCATGATGCCACTGTGTTAAAGCCTCTGCCTTCAGCTCAGGTCATGATCTCAGGGTCCTGGGATTGAGGCCCACATCGGGCTCTCTGCTCCGAGGGGAGCCTGCTTCTCCTCTCTCTCTGCCTGCCTCTCTGCCTGCTTGTGATCTCTGTCTGTCAAATAAATAAATAAAACTTAAAAAAAAATCATAATGCCACTGTGCATGCATGAATTGCCAACACCCAGTGTTTCATTGGCAAAGGGCTCAGCATTACTTTCAGGGCCAAAGACAGGGACAAATCAACTGCAGATTCCCATTTTGAGGTTCTATTTCCTGGGACTCCCCCCTTCTGGGACCCTAAACGCAGTATCCGTTAGGTTCTTGTCAGGAAAAGAGAAAGCATGTTAGGTATTTCAATGCGCTGAAACTGTAAAATGGACATTGGAAGGCGGAAAGAAAAACACAGCAGGAACTACCTTGCAGGGCTGAGGTATTGTTACCAGGTACAGGAACAGGTATTATTACCGGGACCCAGGGGTTGGAGGAGGGCCTCACCCAAACCTCTAGGGAGGGAGGTGTTTCTACACAGCCAACACCCCAGCCTCTGAAGACAGCATACAAGGCTCTAGAGAGGACATCTTGAGGGGAAAGCCTTGCCCTGCTGGTGCCTTGACCTCTGAGTAGGACGTTGAGGCTGACCACCAGATTTGGAGGTGGGTTTCTGTCTGGAGGTGCTTATAGCCACAGTTTGGATCTCTGGATGGAGGCATAACTCAGTGGGAATTCAGATCACTGGTGCAGCTGGCAGCATGCTCAAATACTCCCTGGGGGCTGGTGCAGGGCGTGAGAGAGGACAGCCGGGCTGGCGATCTGGCTGCTGCTCGCATCCCTGGACAGGCAGAGTGTGAGCATGGTGGGTGCCAGCCGGAGTCAAGAAGTGGACAGGTTCAGCCTTCTTTCTGCTGCTGCAACAGCACAGTGATCGAAACCGGAAACCAGGAGGGAGCCCGTTTCACCCTCCTCCCAACTGTCAGTCTCCCCCAAATACCCAAGGTGGCAGAAGTAACACGAAGCCTCCATACCGTTTTCCACGGTGGCTACACCAATTTACATTCCCACCAAAGGTCCCCCCTTTTCCCATATCTTCGCCAGCACCTCTTTTTTTTTTTTTTTTTTTTTTTTTTGGTAACAACCATTCTAACAGGTGTGAGGTGACAGATCACTGTGGTTTTGATTTGTATTTCCCGGTGACTGGTGATGTTCAGCATCTTGTCACATGTCTGTCGGCCATCTGTATGTTTTCTTTGGAAAAATGTCTATTCAGATCCTCTGTCCATTTTTTTCTTTTTGAGGGAGAGGGAGAGACCACAAGTTGGGACGGGAAGGGAGAGGGAGACAGAGAGTATCCTAAGCAGCCTACGCACCCAGCGGGGTACAGCGCTGGATCCCAGGACCCTGAGACCATGACCTGAGCCAAAATCAAGAGTCAAACACTTGATGGACTGAGGAGCCCCCCTCTGTCCATTTTTTAAATTGGATTGTTTAGGGGTTTTGTTACTGAGTTGTAGGAGCTCCTTATGTATTTTGGATATTAGTCCCCTATCAGATATATGATTTGGAAATATTTTCTCCCATTTGGTGAGTTGCTCCTCTTGGGATTGACATTGTTCTGGAGCCTAAGAATTTACTGCGTTGTTTGGTGACCATAAAATCAGAAGTGACAGGCACGCTTTGCTGCCTTCATATATGCTGAAGACGGGAATGGAGGTGGTATGCCAGGTAACCACTGAGTTAACTTTTTTTAAAGACCAAAATGACTGACTAACCTGCCCTAATCTTCATTGGGGGGGGGGGGGGGGGGGAGACATGATATTATGCTCATTTAAACAAGTGGCCCCTAACCAGGTGGAGATGGCTTTATGAAGTTCAAAGTAGGTTTTGTAATTCTCCAGTATAACAAAGAAAAGTGACTTGTACCCGTCTCTGGAGACATGGCCTTGTTTCGTGGTTGAGAGGCAGGCTCTGATGTGAGACTTGCGAGTTCAAATCCTGGCCCCACCACTTAAAAGCATGAGCAGCCTCACATTCTCCAAGCGAGTTTTCCTCATCAGTAAGTGAGGAAAAGGTACTTCTGCCTTCACCACATAATTCTTGCTAGGATCAAGTGAGATAATACATATAAAGAGATTGAAACAGTGCCCAGTACTTAGTAAGCCCTATGTTATCATCATCCAGAGAAGTGACTATTTAAGAGCAATTTCTAATAATTAGATTATTGGCAGTTTTTATGTAGTTGGAAAAGCCTGGAAATCCCAAGGTTTAATTGTATTTCTTAGGCAAATCCAAACTCCTTTATCTCATTGTCCATAGATTCTCTTTCTCCATGCTCCTTGGAGCTACTGTGGTTCACTTTCAAGGAAAATATCAGGATCAGATGAAAGGAACTACATAAAGTTCAAGTATTTGTGTTGGAACAGTTAGCATTATGTGAAAGCTTTTCCTTTGGTTGAGAGTGTGTGTGTGTGTGTGTGTGTGTGTGTGTGTGTGTGTGTGTTGGGGGTTGATTATGTCACAGTGGTTTTGCAGAGCAATGTGAGGCTATTTAGGGGACAAACAGAAATATGGCCCCCTTTCCTGGTTATGTGACTTTGATTTTAACATCAAATCTGCGCTCCCAGCTTTGGCACTCACAATTAGTAAAACAGGACCTGCCCACACCTTCTGCTCAAAAAATAGACTAATCATGCATGGAACGTCTGGAAAGTAGGAATAGATAACTTCAGCATCAGGGCTTGAATTAAGAGTCTCCTTTCTTTTTTCCTGCTATCAGACTAGATATCAGACCCAGAGAAGCAGGGCAATTGGAAAAGGTTGTCCTTCTCTTGAAGCCACACCATGAAGTGTGGACAAGATAGGTAAATATCTTCGTCAGTGTTGACAAACAAGGGGTTAGCAACTCTCTAAAGGCCGTCAGGCTGCACCTGCTCTCATTTCCATCCCTCCTGATCTCTGACCCCTCGGCTCCAAGAGTTCTCTGCTCTTGTTCCTTTGCACAGTTGATCTCTCTCCGGTGGCTCTGCCCCCTTCTATTAGGGGCAGATGTGCTCAGACCTCCCCATCCTCAACGAAGCCTTCCTTAAATCGGCTTCTGCCTGCAGCGCCTGCCCGTTCTTGTCCTTCATTTGCTTCCACAGTTCTCGCGGGCTGTTGTCGATTTTCCCCCATGCCCACTTCGCTCTGCTTGTTGCCATTTGCTTTCCTTTCTTGACCCTCAATAATCAGTTAAGAATGGCCCCCGGGCGCCTGGGTGGCTCAGTGGGTTAAGCCGCTGCCTTCGGCTGGGGTCATGATCTCAGGGCCCTGGGATCGAGTCCCGCGTCAGGCTCTCTGCTCAGCAGGGAGCCTGCTCCCTCGTCTCTCTCCGCCTGCCTCTCTGTCTACTTGTGATCTCTCTGTCAAATAAATAAATAAAATCTTAAAAAAAAAAAAAAAAAGAATGGCCCCCAATGGCCAAACTCACTGCACACTTCTGCACCCAGTCTCTTCAGCAGCATGGTGACCTCCTATCTCCCTTGGTTTCTGCATCTGTGCATTGCCCTGGTTTCCTGCAGGACATGGGGGTTGTTTGTTTTCATTTTTGTTTTTTGGTGCAACTAGTCTCCTCCTATTAGAACTACATAAAATATAAACAACATTTTCTAAATTATCTTTCTGATCTATTTCTCTTGCTGTACTCATTTATCCCTTGGTGATGTCACCCTCTTTCATGACTCCAAATCTGGGTCAGATCAGTTAAGAGTGATCTCTAATTCCCGGATCGACCTGGAACTCATCTCCTGAGATCTAGGTTTCTGTTTCCAACTGCCCACTTAGAAGTTGTGTTTGGGTTGTCAAGTTCTGTACTTCCTAAAATGATCCAGGCCCTTCACTTTCAACCCTTAATCATTGCCAGGAAAAATCAATAATTTCATCATAGTGCCTCCTGCCCTTTCTACTAGCACTGCCTTGGTCAGGCCCTTATCTGGCTTGGACCATTTCAGCAATACCTTTATGGGTCTCTTTCCTTCCAATACCTCTGTCCTCCTTTCCTACACACCACTTCTTGATTGATCTTCTTACTCTCTTACATTGGTCCCATACACCTGCTCATAAGCCTCATTATCAACTAAATCAAGGTTAGTTGCCTTAAGGAAACAGTCAACAAAATGAAAAGGCAACCTACAGAATGTGAGACAGTATTTGCAAACCATGTGTCTGATAATGGATTAATACCTAAAATATATAAAGAACTCCTACAATAGTAAAACACAACAATTTTAAAAATGGGCAAAAGAACTGAAGGGGCATTTCTCAAAAGAAGACACAAATGGCCAACAGGTACATGAAAAGGTACTCAATATCACTAATCATCAGAGAAATGCAAATCAAAACCACAATGAGTTATCCGCTCACACCCATTAGGATAGCTATTATAAAAAAAAAAACCCACAAAAGATAACAAATTTTGGCAGTGATGCATAGTACCACTTATATGTGGAATCTATATAAGTTGAACTTAGGAAAAGAGAGAGTAGAATGGTGATTGCCAGGTTAACTGGGAGATGGGGAGTTGGTGGTCAAAGGGTACAAACATTCAGTTATAAAATGAAGAAGTTCTAGAAATCTAATGTACAGCATTGCATTAACAATAATATATTGCATTAACTAGTCAACTGTACATAACACATATTTATATAAAATATACAGAATTACATAAGCTATAATTATATTACATAAACTATAAAGTAGTTAGCTTCCTTGAAATTTGCTAAGAAAGTAGATGTTAAGTGATCTGGCCACACACATACAAAAAAATGGTTAACTATATGAGGAGATAAATGTTAATTAGCTTGATTGTAGTAATCATTACACG
The DNA here is from genome assembly GCF_010015895.1 of Lontra canadensis. Lineage (NCBI taxonomy): Eukaryota > Metazoa > Chordata > Mammalia > Carnivora > Mustelidae > Lontra > Lontra canadensis. The sequence continues at coordinate 208,650 of NW_022631070.1, read as the reverse complement.
AGTTATTCTATATCAAAACACCCTAATATACACCTTAAATATATACCCTTTTTTGTCAATCATTCCTCAATAAAACTGGCAAAAAAAGTAGTAAAACTCAAGCAAGTCTCTTTAAGTTACTGACTTTACCAAACATAAAGTCCTCTAAGTAATATACAATCTGAAGCCTACTGGGATGTAAAATCATGACTGTTAAATTCCGTCTGTCATGTTCATCACTATCCAACCTCAGCATCTAAAACAGTGCATGACTCATGAGAGATACTCCATAACTTTGAAACTTTTTTCATTGCCTTTGTTTTTGGTGTCAAATCCAAAAAAATCATTGCAAAGGCCAATGTCAAAGAGTTTATTCCCTGTATTTTCTTCTAGGAGTTTTACAGTTTCAGATCTTAACATTTAAATTTTTAATCTACTTTGTGTTGATTTTTGTGGACAATTTAAAATAAGGGTCGAATTTCATTCTATTATATGTTGATATCCAGTTTTCCAAACAACATTTATTGGAGAGATTATCCTTTCCCCATTGTGTATTCTTGGCACTCTTCTTGAAGATCAGCTGACTGTACATATCTTGAGTTTATTTCTTGTCTCTATTCTCTTCCATTGGACTATGAGCCTATTTTAATGCCAGCTCCAGACTGTTTGGATTATTATAGCCTTGTAATATAGTTTGAAATCAAGAAGTGTGATGCCTACAGCTTTGTTCTTCTTTCTCTAGATTGTTGTTTCTCTAGATTGTTCTGGTTATTTGGATTCTTTTGTAGTTTCTTACAAATTTTAGGATAAGTTTTTCTATTTCTCTGAAAAATTCCATTGGAATTTTGATAAGAATTGCATTGAATCTTTAAATAATTTTTTGGCAATAAGGACACTTTAGCAATATTAATTATTCCAATCATGAACACTAGATATCTTGCCACTTATTTGTGTTTTCAATTTCTTTCATCACTATTTTACAGTTTTAATTGTACAGATCATTCTTATCCTTGGTTAAAATTATTCATAAGTATTTTATTGTCTTTGACGTTATTATAAATGAGATTTCTTTTTCTTTTGCAGACAGTTAGTTGTTCATGTATAGAAACACAACTGATTTTTATGTGCTGATTTTGTATCCTGAAACTTTAATAAATTTGTTCATTAGTTCTCATAGGTTTTGTTGAGTCTAGGATTTTCTACATATAAGATTGTATCTGAAAACAGAAAATTTTACTTCTTTTCAGATTTGGATGTTTTTTTTTTCCTTGCCTAATTATCTCAGCTAGGACTTCCAATACTATGTTGAATAGGAATGATGAGAGCAGGCATCCTTGCCTTGTTCTTGATCTAAGAGGAAAAGCTTTCTGCTTTTCACTATTGAGTGTGGTGTTAGCTATGGGCTTATCAGAGATGACCTTTATTATGTTGAGGTAAACTCCCTCTATACCTAATTTGTTGAGATCAAGGATTTGTTTTTATTATGAAAAGATGTTTTATTTGTCAAATGCTTTTTTAAACATCTACTGAAATGATCATATGCTTTTCATCCTTCATTTTTAAAAATGTGATATATCACATTTATTAACCTGCATATGTTGAAACATCCTTGCATCTCAAGGATAAATTCCATTTGATCGTGGTGTATGATCATTTTCATGTATTTTCAAATTTCTTTTGTTAGTATTTTGTTAAAGATTTTTGCATCTATACGCATTAGGGATATTCGTCTGCTATTTTCTTTTCTTGCAGTGTCCTTGTCTGGCTTTGGTATCAGAGTAATGCTGTACTCTGATGAATTTAGATTAAAAATGAGTTTGGAAGTGTGTCCCCTCCTCTTCCATTCTTTGAAAGAGTTTGGGAAGAATTGGTATTAATCCTTCTGTAAATGTTTGGTAGAGTTCACCAATAAAACCATTTACTCCTGGGCCTTTATTTGTTTGGAGGTTTTTGGTTAGAGACCCAATCTCCTTATTCATTATTGTTCTTTTCAGATTTTCTATTTCTTCATGATTCACTACTGTGAAGTTGTATGTTTCTATGACTTACCCATTTCTTCTAGGTGATCCAATTTGTTGGTGTATAGTCGTCTCTTATAATCTTCTGTATTTCTGTGGTATTAGTTGTATTTATTACATCCATTCCCATTTTCGTTCTACAGTACTAGAGTCAATCTTTGCTACATAGCAAACAGCCATAAAATCTAGTAGCCTAAAACAATGAGTATTTATTTTTCACTCACGTGTATGTTGGTAGGTTGGGGCAGATATCCTTCAGGCTGAGGATTAGTCAAGTTTGATCCACATGTTTTATTCTTTTCGAGGGGCTATAACAACTTGGAACATGTTACTTTTATGGCAAAGATCAGAAATTCCTAGAGGAGTAAGTGGAAGCATGTGATATATCTAAGATCTAGGCTCAGAACTAGTTCTTCTGCTCTGATTCCACTGACCACTAATCACAAGTCAATCTCAATGTTAGTGGCAGGTCAGCTACCCCTCCCATGTTTCAATTTTTGCTTTGAATAATCATATGGGTTTTTATAAATTGAGAGGAAAACTGGCCTTATGTTCACATAACATATTTACCATTTCTAGTCCTCTTCACTGTTTTATGAAGATCCAGATTTTCAACGGTTATCATTTCTTGTCCTCCTGAAGACACCTCTTTAGCATGTACCATAGCCCAGTTCTGCTGACAACAAATTTTCTCTCTCTCTCTCCATTTTTGTTTTTTTTTATACATCTTTATTTTGCCTTCATTATTGAAGGATATTTGAGCTTGATATAGAATTCCATGTTATTTTTTCTTCTTTCAGAAAGTACGTAAAGATGTCATATCACCTCTTCCTGGCCTCCATTTTTTCTAACTGGTTTCTAGTATCCTTCATTATATGACTGGGAATCCTCTTCCCTAAACCTGCTTTGTTTAGAGACTGATTCTTGACTTTTCTTCCAGGAGAAAATGTCCTTAACACCTGTTATACGGGAATATACTGGAAGTGGGAGGGCATGCATGGCTGACCCAGTGGTTCTGTAGGCAAAAGAGCCAATAGTAACTTTGTTTCAGAAGATAGGATTATATATCCAGAAAATTAGAGATCTTTGTATTAGAATTAATAAAAGAATTTTGTAAGATGGCCAGATACAAAGTTTACAAGATTACTACCTTATGTTTATGCAAACAATAAAAAAGAGTAAGTTACTTTTTTTTTTTTTTTTTTGAAAGAAAGAGAGAGCGATCTGGGAAGCTGGGGGAGGGGAAGTAGCAGAGGGAGAGGGAGAGAGAGAATCTTAAGCAGGCTCCGTGCTCAATGCAGAGCCTGACATGGGGCTCGATCTTACAACTCCGAAATTATGACCTGAGCCAAAATCAAGAGTCAGATGCTTAACTGAATGAGCCACCCAGGCGTTCTCGAAGTAACGATTTTTTAAAAAAATTTATATGCACAAAACCATTTATATGCACAAAAGAACTGTAATATAGTTAGAAATAAATTTGATAAAAAGGGTCAGTATGCTTATAAATATGACCATCAAATATCATTGAAGAACATAAAACAAAACATGAATACATAGAACTTATTTATTTTATAACTGGAAGTTTGTATCTTTTGACCTCCTTTGTCCATTTTGCCTACCCCCCAGCACTTGCCTCTGGCAAGCACCAACCTGTTCTCCCTATCTATGAGCTCCTTTTTTAAGATTCTGCATACAAGTGAGACCATATGGTATTTGTCTTCTCTGTCTAATGACACTAGTATTTTAGATTTTCCTTGAAAAAGATTCTACTGAATTATTGAAATTCTGAAAACATCCCTATAAGGTGTGGGTTAAAATAAAATCCTCAAGTAAATCACTAAGGGGGTGGGCAGCCTCTAAAATGCCTAGTGAGCCCCCCTTCTTAATATTCACATCTTTGTATAAACCCCTCCCCATGGGTGTGAGCTGGACCTTGTGTCTCCCTTCTAACAAAAAAGAATATGGGGCGCCTGGGTGGCTCAGTGGGTTAAGCCTCTGCCTTTGGCTCAGGTCATGATCTCAGGGTCCTGGGATCAAGTCCCATGTCGGGCTCTCTGCTCGGGGGGAGACTGCTTCCCACTCTCTGCCTGCCTTCTCTGCCTACCTGTGATCTCACTCTGTCAAATAAACAAATAAAATCTTAAAAAAAAAAAAAAGAATATGGCAAAAGTGATGGCCTATAACTTTGGGCTATTATAAAAAGATTTCAGTTTCTCTCTTATTATTCCCTGGTATTTCTCTCCATCTCTCTCTTTCTCTCTCTCTCTGCTTTTTCTCTGGGTCAAGCCAGTTGCTATGCTGCGAACAGCCCTATGGGAAGGCTGACACAGCAAGGATGTAATGTTCTGACAGGCCCTGCCTCTTGCTGATGGCAACATGAGTGCGCTTAGAAGCAGATACTCCTCTAGTCAAGCCTTGAGATGGCCACAGCCCTGGCTGACACCTTGATTTCAGTCTGTGAGAGACCTTATTTGTTTTCTCTTATAGAGAGACAAAATATCTTATCTTAGAGACTCAGACACTCGGCTGAAGTACCCAGATTCTTGACTCACAGAAACTTGAGATAATACATGTTGTTTAAACCACGCTCGTTTGGGATTATTTGGTATGTAGCAACAGGAAACTAACGCACTGACTATTTGTAATACAAGGTACTTGGCTTTGTGTAAGACTCTGGCTTCAACAGTATTTGCGCCCTTGGTCCACGTTTGACCACACTTGAGTACAAAGGAAAGATCAACGACTCCAGCCCAGAAGAAGTCAGGAAATCTCACCCTGAGTCCACCTCCATGGCTGGTGGGCCAGGCATGTCTGGGTTAACCACCTCCCGTTTCCTCCTCTTTTAAAAGGCATAACAATTCCTGCCCTACTTTTCAGAGGTACCATCACCCACGGTTGAAGCCATACATATGAAAAAACTTCCAACAAGTAAAGCACTGTATGAACATGAAATGTGTAGTTTTTAAAAGCCAGGGCTGGCTCTGTGGTCTTTTTCTGTTCTTTTCCTTCAAACACATCCATCCCTTGTACAACCTAATTGGGCTGTCATACTGAGCCTGAGAAAAATGACCGATTGCCCGTCTACACCACCTGGCTTGGGTAAAAGCAATACCAAGAAGCTACTGAAATGCAACATGTTTTCAAAGAATCCTTTTCCCCTCTAGGGAGTTGGCTGTCAGAGTATATCCTGGCATGTGGAGATGAGCACTTCCTCCCATGAATCAGGGTGGGGCCAAGGAGGAGGTCTTTCCTGATGGTACTAGTACAACCGAAGCATTTTCTCTGCTAAGTAGACAAAGAAAGTACCACATGACTTCCTGTACGCTATTCTCTGGGGTCTCATCCTTTAAGGAAATACTGAAATGTGAGAGGAAGTGTTTGCTAAAATAGAAATAATAATTAAGTCATCTGAATCAAAATAACAAAATGTGTATGGGATTAAAAAAGAAACTAAAGAAAATCCCAACCAAATCTAAACTTAATCATGTGAATACGAGCAAAGCTCAGTACATTAACAAGAATTTATTATACAACATGGGTTTTGTACTGTTTAGGCACTTCTCTGCATTTTGTGAAATGTCTACAGTAAACATAATACTTTGGTGATCAAGAATGTAAGAGGTTAGGGGGAGCCTGGGTGGCTCAGTGGGTTAAGCCTCTGCCTTCAGCTCAGGTCATGATCCCAGAGTCCTGGGATCCCCGACTGCATCGGGCTCTCTGCTCAGCAGGAGCCTGCTTCCCTTCCTCTCTCTGCCTGCCTCTCTGCCTACTTGTGATCTCTGCCTGTCAAATAAATAAATAAAATCTTAAAAAAAAAAAGGAAATCAAAATGGATTTTTAAAAAATATCCTAAATTGAATACCAACAGAAGCAAACAATTGAAATATATCAAATTGATAAAATAACCAAAGAAAAGAGTTATTTCAAGTAAGTGCCGATTTCAAGAGACTTTTGATTCTGACTAATTCAAGTCACTCTTATCTCTGACATCTGTAATGGGATATATTCTAATGCCAAGAGGAATAGCTAAGAAACCTGAAGCTTTACTTGCTAGGTGTTGAGAGTAGTAATATTAGTATTTTTGATGGTTAAGTTTATGTCTCCACTGGACTGGGCCACAGGGTGCCCAAATGCTCTGGATAGGCCCGTGAGGGTGTTTCTGATGAGATTAATGTTAGAACTGGTAGACTAAGGAAGGCATGATTCCCCAATTATTTAACAATGTCAAAAAGAAATTTATATCTACACAGCAGGGAGATCAGATGGCCACAACCTTCGCCAAAAAGCAAACACGTCACAAATATTAGGACAATCTAACATCACAGCCTCTTGATGTGATGAAGTAACAAGCCTTCAACACCCCCTGTGTAACATTCTTACCAAAATTATTTAATCGGAATATAATCATACACTTAGATTTTAACCGACATACAAGAAAAACACAGAAGTTATCAGGAACAAATTCCGTAGCACCATGAGGAGGTGATCAGATCAGCCTAAGAAGGTAGGCCATTGTACAAGAATATTGACTTCAACTCATCAAAAACTACAGTGTCACAAAAGACATAAAAGAAGGTAGGGAAGCTTAAGAACACTAACAGGCACGCAAGACTTGAGCCTTAATTGGATCCTGAACTGAACAAAGGAATATAGACTCTACCTGAGATGATAAAATGAAATGTTCGCTTTATTAGGTATGATAATATTATTAGTTACATAGGAGAATAGCTAAGGAGATTTGTGCCGAAGGATTTCGAGGTGAACTTCTGTGATGACTACAATCCACTTTCAAACAGGGAAGCAGAAAAAAGCAGATGTATGGCTACACATACACAGAGAAAACGAGAGCAGGGGCTGGGGGGCAGAGCACAAAGGCACAGAGGACAGACAATAAGCAAATGGGGCAAAATTGGTAAATCTAGGCCAAGAGTATATGGGTTTCATTTTTCAGCCCCCCTTTTTTTTTGCTTATTTGAAAATTTTCCAAAATAAAAAGTTGGGGGTGGGGGGAGAATGGATGAAAATACTTTTGTAAAAATCAAGTTAAATTGCTGCAGGAAAGAAAAATGATTGATCCCTGTTCTTAGATAAGAATAGTAACTTCCCCCACAGCTGGGGAGGAACGCCCATCACTGTCACTGTCAAGGTTCACTCTGTGATTCTGCGTGCACCTCATTAATTTAAAAGGGCAAACTTGATCTACATCTTCCCAAGCAGTCGCTATGAAAGCAAGGAACACTTTTTCAGAGCAGCCAAGGTTCCAGGGAGGCAAACCTCATTGGACGCAAAGCCAATGAAGGAAGCCAGCATCCTGGCTCTTCCGAGCCCCACACCACATCTGGGAGCAACACAGGGCCGCAGTGGTTCCCCCAGCGGTAAACCTGCACACCTATTTATGATGTACAAACAGTGCTTAGGAACCAGAGAGAAACAGGAACTAATTGTGCTGGGCACTTGACCTACATGAACCACATACTTTCTATACCAACTCTGTAATAGAACCTGATTACTCTACTCATACTCACAAAAAAAGCCCCAAGGCTCATAGAACAGGTCATAAAGCTGCAAGAAAATGGCAAAGCACAAGTCCAACCCTGGTGGGTCTGAATCAAGGTGCTGCCTTACTGTAGCAAGCCTGCAGGGCCATTGCCTGCTCCTGCCTCTGTTTCCCCATATGGCACATGCCAAATGCCACCTCTCTGATCCCACATGAGGCTACTACATGAAGTCTATAAAGCATTTTATTCTTTTGGAGGAAAAGAACATGAACATGAAACCAAGTGGAATGAGGCCAAGGAACTACTGGATGACCACCTGGTTTGATGTGGGGTCCTGTGAGAATTGGGGAATGAATGTCAAAGGACAGGTATTTCCCTCTGGCATACACAGCTGTCATAAAAATTTGTGGGAACTCTAGAGAAGTCGCAGATTTTTGTAAGCATGGCATTTGAGCGCAGCAGTGGGGCCCACCACCGTGGTGCTCACAGTGCAATGCCAGTGTCCTGCACTGCCAGCCCCATAAGTCAGCTATGAGCACAGGTGGAAGTGGGGCGTGGAGAGCCCTCTCCTCCTACCCAAGGAGCTGCGGATGCAGGCCATAGCACACTGGCCTGTAAGTGCAATAACCCTTGGAGCTCCCTAGGGAGCCCTCAATGAGCCTGTTTCGGAGCTTGTACCCTTCACTTCTCAGACTGCTCAGTTCCAGCAGGTGTGTCCTAAATCATTTCCCTTCCCCTCCAAAGAGAATTCTTATGCTCCTCTTTTTCTAATAAGACTCCAATCCTTTCCTCCTTCTTTTGGATCCCCTTCCCTCTTCTATACTGATATTATTAATGCTGGTCTCTTTAACTCCTTACCGATGCCCTGCTCTTCCTATTACTAAGCCTTTGCATAAGCTGTTTTCTCTGCCTAGGACACTGGAACACCTGCCTGCCCACAGGTCCTCTCCCTGGCTTTGACTGTCAGGTAGTTCTTCTAGTTTAGTCAAGTCAACACTTCTCTGAAGGCCCCTTGACCTCTCTAGGGAGCTGGGCCTCTGTTACGGAGCTCTGCTATATCTCCACGTGGTTCTTTAACTTTCATCTCCACACGATTATTTATCGTCTGTCTCTTCCATTAGACTCATAAGGGCAGATGCCACATCTTCACTGGTTGCTGCTTAAAGTCTAAACAATGCCTGGCATAGAGTAGATGCTCAATAAATGTCTGATGAATGAATGAGTGAATCTATTTTAAAGAATGAAGATCAAATTCAGACTAATGCTGTAACAATGAAAATAATAAAATATCCTCAGATTTACTTAGTTCTTCATAATTTAAAAACTGTTTTCAATAACTCTATGACAACAAATCTGATAACCTAGACCAAATGACTCAATTCCTTGAAAGAGACAATTTGCCAAAGCTCATGTAAGAAGAAAGACAATCTAATTAGGCCTCTATCTATTAAAGATATTGAATCAATAATTCATAACCTTATAAAACATAAAGCACCAGGCCAGGTAGGGTCACTCGTGAATTACACAAAACATAAGGAAGAAATACTATCAATTTTCTAAAACTTCTTCAGAGAATAGAAACAGATGGAATTCTTCCTGACACTTTCATGAGGCCAGCATTACTCTAATAACAAAGCCAGACAAAGACATTATAAGAGAAGAAAACTATAGACCAATACCTCTCATGAATATAAGGAAAAATCATCAACAAAATATTAGCAAATCAAGTCCAACAGTATATAAAAAGAATTGTACACCATAACCTAGTGGGACTTATCCTAGGTATGCAAGGCTGGTTCAACATTCAAGAATAAATTAATGTAGGGGCGCCTGGGTGGCTCAGTGGTTTAAGCCTCTGCCTTCGGCTCAGGTCATGATCTCAGGGTCCTGGGATCGAGCCCCACATCAGGCTCTCTGCTTGGCAGGGAGCCTGCTTCTCCCTCTCTCTGCTTCTCTGCCTCCTTCTCCTGCCTCTCTTCCTACTTGTGATCTCTCTGTCAAATAAATAAATAAAATCTTAAAAAAAAAAGAATAAATTAATGTAATCCAGACATCAATGGGCTAAAAAAGAAAAACCACATGATCATATCAATAATGTAAAAAAGCATTTCACAGAACCAACACCCATTTAAGATAAAAAACAAAATAAAAAAAACTCTCAGTAAACTAGGAATAACTTCCTCAAACTGATAAAGACTATGTACAAAAAATCCTACAGCTCACATCATACTTAATGGTCAGAACCAAAAAGCTTTTTTGCTAAGATCAGGAACAAGGCAAGGATGTAACCCCTTACCATATTTTTTCAATATCATAGCGTAAGTCTTAGTTAATGCAATAAGAAAAGAAAAGGAATACAGATTGGGAAGAAAGAAATATAACTATCTTTGCACATGAGATGATCGTTTATCTGAAAATGTCAAAGAATCAGCAAAAAACACTTCTGGAACTAATAAGTGATTATAATAAGGTTGCAGGATACCAACTTAATATAAAAAAGGTAATTCTTTTCCTATTTACCAATAATGAACAAGTGGAATTTTATATTAAAAACACAATACCATTTATATTAGAACACACCCCCAAAATTCTTATACAAAATATGTATGAGATTTATATGAGGAAAACTATAAAACTGTTTTTAAAAAATCAAAGAAGGACTAAATAAATGAAGAGATATTCCATGTCCATGGATAGGAAGATTCAATATTGTCAAGATGTTGGTTCTTTTCAACTTGATCTATAAATCAACACAATCCCAAACAAAATCCCAGCAAGTTATTTTCTGGATATCAATAAACTAACTCTAAAGTTAAAATGGAGAAGGAAAAGATGAAGAATAGCCAGGACAATATTAAAGGAGAAGAAGAAAGTTGGAAGACTAATATTACACAGCTTCACAACTTACTATAAAGCTACAGTAACCAGTTGGTGTGATACTGGCAAAAGAATAAACAAATCAGTGGATAGAGAGCCCAGAAATAGACCCACACAGATGTAGTAGACTGATCTTCCACAAAGGAGCCAAGGCAGTCTTTTCAACAAATGGTGCTGGAACTGGACATTCACATGCAAAAAAGTGAATCTAGACACAAACCTTACACTCTTCACAAAAATTAACTCTAAGTGGATTATAGACCTCAATGTGAAAATAGAAAACTATAAAACTCCTAGAAGATAACACAGTAGAAAACCTAGATGACCTTGATATGGCAATGACTTTTTGATAAAACACCAAATTGTTTGATACAACAATTCATGAAAGAAAGAATGTATATGCTGGACTTCATTCAAATTAAAAACTTCTGCTCTGCAAAAGACAAGTACAAACTAAGAGAAATATTTGCAAAACACATCTGATAAAGGACTGTTATCCAAAATATACAAAGAACTCTTAAAACTCAAAATCAAGAAAACAAACAACCCAATTAAAAATGGGCAAAATATTTTAACAGACCCCCTCATCAAAGAACATATACAGATGGCAAATAACACGTAAAAAGATGTTCCACATCATATGTCATCAAGGATATGCAAATTAAAGTAACAATGAGATACCACTACATACCTATTAGTATGGCCAAAATAAAACACACTGACAATACCAAGTGCTGACCAGGATACAGAACAATAGGAGCTCACAAAGGAATACAAACTATGACACTTTGGTAGATATTGGCAGTTTCTTAAGAATGCAAACTAGCACACTTTGGAAGACATCACGGTAGTTTCTTACAAAATTAAACATACCTTTACCATATGATCCAATAATTAGGTTCCTAGGTATTTATTCAAAGGAGTCGAAAACTTGTTTCCACATAAAAATCTTCATGTGGATGTTTATTCATAATTGCCAAAACCTGGAAGCAACCAAAATGTCCTTCAGAAGGTGAATGCATAAATAAATCATAATATATCTAGACAATGAAATATTATTCAGCATTAAAGAAAAATTGAACTATCAAGCCACTAAAAGACATGGAGGAAACTCAAATGCATCATACTAAGTGAAAGAAGACAATTTTAAAAGGCTCCATAATATATGATTTCAATTACATGACATTTTGGAAAAGGTAAAACCATGGAGACAGGAAGATGATCAGGGGTTGCCAGGGGTTGAAATGGGAAGGAATGAGTAGGCAAAGTGCAGAGAATCTTTAAGTCAGTAAATATATTCTGGTTGATACTATGATGATAGATACATGTCATTATATACTTTTCAAACCCAAAGAAAATATAATACCCAGAGTGAACCCTAATGTCAACTATGAACTTTGGGTAACAATGATGTGTCAGTGTAGGTTCATGAGTTGTAATAAATGTGTCACTCTGTTGTGGGATATTGTTAATGGGGGAGGCTCTACATATCTGGGAGCAAGGAATATATGGGAAATCTTTGTATCTTCTCAGTTTTGCTGTGAACCTAAGGTTGCTCTAAAAAAGTCTTTTTTAAAAAACTTAACATTATTTTTATAACCCTGTAAAGTATGTGTTTCCTATAGAAGGCTTATTTTTTTTTTAATCTTTCATTCTTATTAGTATATTTTTGCTCTGGAAGTGGTAGCAATTCCACACTCCCCTCTCTCTATAATTTTTCATTTAGATAACTAATATTTATTTAGCTTTAATGATATACTAGGCACTTAATCTAAGATTTCTTATTTAAAACTCATAAAAAGGCATATGTTCCCAACTTTGACTTCTGGCTGGCCAACTCCAGGGCAAGATGCTGGCTTCCCCATTTGTCTCCCAGTGCCTGCCCTTCCAGCCCTCCCACATGGTCTCTATTTCTGTACCTGACCCTGATGCCCCTCTCCCTTGTTGGCTAGTTTTTTGTCTCCTGCCCAAGCAGAGCACTTATCCCTTGGGACCTAGCCCAGGAGATTGGTCCCAGCTCCTCTGATACTGGCCAGGCTCCCTTCTCAGACCTCTCAGTCCTTAGGGAGTTGAGGCAAGAAGCCGCTCCCCAAACCCCTCCCTGCCACTGGCCTACTCCCTTCAGCTTCATTCTGGCCCTTTCTGAAAGCAAATCTGACCCTGAGTACTTTCCCTACTTTAAGCCACACGTCCAGCAATTCAAGAGGGCGCCACAAGGCAGGACTGTGAGTGCAGCAAGAGGAATGCGGGTCGTGAGCCCGAAATGAGCTGCTGGTGGGTGTCCACTCCTAGAAAATGAGAAAGACTTTGCTAAACTGCTGTGAGATTCAGAGCTTGTTTGCTTCCCAAGTGGCTGCTAACCGAAAATATACCGGCTATCAGAAAGGACACACACTTTAGGAAAAACAAAACAAAAGAAAACAAATGCCCAGCAAGGGTGTTAAACACAAGTCCACTCAGAGCAGAAGCTGGCCATTCTATGTCATACGGCCAGAACACAGATAACTCCAGCTCACACACCCAGGACTTGCCTGGGTTGAGAGACCTGGGCCTGAAAACTCCCACCTCCATGAAAGGTTGGGGGCAGGAGTGGGAGAGCTAGGAGGGGAGGGGAGGAGGCCTCTGAGGCCACAGGCTGGAAGGAAGTGTGGCCCTTTCCAGGTTTGGCTGGAAGACTCATGTTTAAAATCTACTACATCATTCATATGCTTGGATAGTAAATTCATCTCTTTCCTTCTTTTTTGGGGGGGTTGGGAAGATAGAGAAGGGGAGCCATAACAAATAATCTGATGTCCTGATAATATCTGGCAACACTTGAATTAGGTGTCTGCACTGTACTGGAAGAAAATATTTGGCCATTGGATTAAAACCTAAAAACCCTTAGGATAACAATAAATAAAGTACCATGCTGACAACACAAAGCACGGTGAAGGCGTACCCCAGGGGAGCTCTGAGCACTTGATCCAGAACTGCAAATGTAAGCTTGAAGTCTCTTTGAAGTCTTATGCTTGGTCTTTGAAATTCATCCAGATTCATCCAACGGGCATTCTGCCCATTAATGTTTATTTTAATATGAAAATAATATTCTTCTTCCTCCAAAATTTTCAAGTGAAACCCAGGGCTCCAGGAAGGTGGGGCAGGGGAACACATCACCCAGTTTCCTGTGTCCAGGGATTTAAATAATCAGGTATCCAGAATGTGTGCTTTTAGAAGAACTGTTGGCTGATGATCTGGCTGTCCTGGGTGACAGAGACAGCAACTGCAGATCCCGGGCTCTGGGTGACAAAGGGACTGCAGAGAACCTCTCTTCAAGAGTATGGTCAGAGACACTGCAGAGTTCCTTTCGTAAGTCACACTAGAAAAGAGCATTCCATCTGGGGGTACACACACGGGGGTCTCCTGGGGTGCCAGTATCCTTGGGGTCCTTGTTACGGTCGGAATTAGTTCAGGTAGGCTGGGCTGTGCTAACAAAACAGACACAAACACGCAATGGCTCCACACAGTAGAGATAGAACAGTCCTGAAGGTTCAGGTAGGTGGTTCTACTCCACTTAGTCGTACAAGAATCCAGGCTGATGGCTGCTCTGCCATCTTTAACATGTGACGTCCACGGTACCTGGGGGTGACCGCCTCAATCCCCCAGAAGAGGAAAAGAGCACGCCAGAGAAATGAACACAAAGTTTTTATAGGCCAGGCCTGGAAGGACAGTCACATTCTCCTGCTCGCATTCCCTCATTGCCCCTCAGCCACATGGTCACACGAACTGCAAGGAGACTGGGAAAGGGAATTTATGTGTATGTTCAGGGAGAAAAGGGAAACACAGATTTTTGTAGAATAGCAGTTTTTGCCATAACATCTGAGGCCAGGAAATCCCACAAAGCTGTGTACATTAATTTCAGATAGATTAAATAATGAGATAGTTGCTATGCAGAACATTGACACATTTCTGGGGGACTCTAGACCCTCTTCAGGATTCTAGTTGTGTTCAAGAGATTCCGCCCCAAATCAATGAGCTATTGGAAAGTTTATGGGCACTTTTTCTGAATATTAATTTTTCCCATGCTTTGATCTGATTCAGTTAATTCCAGGCCTTCCGTAATGCAATTAAAAAAAAAATTGTCACTTTAAGAAGTAATTATTTTGGGAAGCCTGGGTGGCTCAGTGGGTTAAGGCCTCTGCCTTCGGCTCAGGTCATGATCCCAGGGTCCTGGGATCGAGCCCCACATCGGGCTCTGTGCTCTGCAGGAGCCTGCTTCCTCCTCTCTCTCTCTCTGCCTGCCTATCTGCTTACTTGTGATCTCTGCCTGTCAAATAAATAAATAAAATCTTTAAAAAAAAAGTAATTATTTTTCCCTAAAACTGTCTTCATTTTAACCTTTTAAAATTAAGTATTAATAAGCATTTCTCTGGAGCATGGGAAGTACCAATGAGACTAATTCAAAATAGCAAATAATCTCATGATCCTTTACTTATAATATTTTCTCCTACTAAGTTTACCTTCCTCACGTCATTGGTTGGAGTAGCATTATTGTGTCTTCTGGTTTTGCAAGTTAGAATAATCATCTGTAAAAACTTTTTCCTTTTTGCAAAATACAGTTGACCCTTGAACGACACAGGTTTGAACTGTGTGGGTCCCCTTATACACGGATTTCAATAAATGCAGTGCAGTAATGTAAATATATTTTCTCCTTCTTAGAATTTTCTTAATGACACTTTCTTTTCTCTAGCTTGCTTTGTTGCATGAAAAGAGTGTGTAACACAGATGACATAAAAAATATGTGTTAATCAGCTGTTAATATTCTCTGTAAGACTCCTGGTCAACAGTAGGCTATTAGTAGTTAAGTCTGGGGGAGGCAAAAGTTATACTTGGATTTCAAACTGCAAGGGTGGTGAGTGTCCCTAACCTCCGTGTTGTTCAAGGGCCAACTGTCTAAGAAGAACATGACAGAGTAATAACCGATGTTTCTCTGAACTGAAATACTTCATACTCAGATTCAGGGCCGGGACTGATGGGACCTGTTAGGGCAACTTCTACCTAGAAGGTGAATGCCCTATGCATGTGTCTCTCAAGCAGTGTCCTTCACCAGGTGGATTATAAAAGCTCCGGCTGTCCGAAGTCTGGGACACCTTGGGTTTGTACAGTTTCCTCACCAGACTTTTGTTCAAAGCACGGGAGCTCAGAAAAGTCTGCTGATAGTTTCTCTTTCCTCCTCGTGACTTAGCGGCACCACATAAAGTCCTGAGCTGCACTTTTGATCTTTACCCAAGAACTCCAGAGCACATACTGTGTTCTCTGCGCAGTGGGAAGGCCCCCCCCACCCCACTTCTCATACAAGTTCAAAGAGACTGCAGGTGAATTCAGGCCTCCAGATCTTTAGGGAGCACGCACGGGTGGTTTTTCAAGCTCCAGTGACATCCTAAAGGTTAAGTTAGATCAGCTGCAAGAATATAAAAAGTGAGGAGACTTTGATTTTTAGTGAAATGGTTGAGAAACCAAGCCATTTCAAATATTTGGTAATGCAAGATAAAATGGGACAAATGTGATTTTAAATGTAGCTTAAAAAAAAAAAAGTAAAGGGAATCCTGGAAGTCAAAAATAGAGAATAAGCTAACACCCAAGCAGTGGGCATATGAACTGACACTGTGGTTACCTCAGAGGGAGGGTGGTCAGTCTCCATAATCTTGAGGCTTAAATTTCAATACTCCTGCCAAGACAGGAGGCAGAGTTGTAGTCCCATATGAGTAAGGAAGATCAAGATTCCCATAGCAAGTGGGGGCCCTTAAAGAACAACACCCTCAGTGAAAAATTAAGCTAGATAAATATCCACATAAAATCACAGAGGCAGGAAAAACAAAAACAAACAAAAAAGCTCATGTGTGACTTACTGCCCTGGTAGTCAGAAGGAAAAAAAAAAATCTTTCCTGGGAATATATTACTGTACTTCATGCAGATTTTGGATTCTGTTTCATACTAACAGCATGGTTCAGGAAAACCTAATTTAAGAAAAGAATATGAAAATTGTTCCAGCCAATAAAACCCCACAAGAAACTGAAGTCAGATGGCACAATGTTTTCAGAGGATGAGATTACCACTGAGACTCTTAAAATGCCAGAGGAAATAATCTGCTATGATTAAGAAAGAGCCAGCAGACATGATGAACATAAAACATCTGACATGAACAAAACATTAGAAAAGAATAAACCATGATCAAAAATGAAAACCAAATAAAAGTTTTAGACATAAAAATCTAGTAACTGAAATTAAAAACTCAGTCATTAGGTTTCATCTGATTAGACACAGCTGATCAGAGAATTTGTGAACTGGAAAGCAAATATAAGGAAATTATATATTATTATTTATTATATATATAAAATATATACGTTATTATATAAGGAAACAACTGTAATACACAGACTAAGAGATGGAAAATATCAAAGAGAAGTTAAGAAATATTCAAATTAAATGAAAACATCCAATTGTATGTAACGTCACAGAATGAATCAACAGACTGAGGAGAGCCAGTATTCATAGAAAATGGCTGATTATTTTCCAGAATTCATCAAAAACAAGAATCTGTAGATTCAAGAAGTGCAACATACTCTAAGTAACATAGATAAAACAAGTCCACACCCAAACACATCATTCATGGTAAAACTATAAATCAGAAGGCAAAGAGAAAACCTTAAAACAACCAGCAAGAGCATCCTTTAGACTGATGGCAGATATACCATGATAACAGCAATTAAAAACTAAAACAATGGAATAACATCTTCAAAATACTGATAAAACCTCTCAATGTAGATTTTTACATCCATTGGAACTACTGTTCAAGAGTGAGAAAAAATTCAAAATATTTTCAGACAAACCAAGACTGAGAACCATTAGCTCCTTAACTATCACTGAAGGAATCACTAAAGGATGTTCTTTAAGAAGAAGCAATCAAATCCAGAAGGAATGAATATGATATAGGAAGTCATGTAAGCAATGATATTGGTAAGCATTCAGGTGAACCTAACCAAGACTCAGCCATGAAAAACAAGGACAGGTTTTAGGAAAGAAGCATAAAGAGTGGGATAAAATTCTAGACAACAGCAACGTCTGAGGAGGAGGGATAGAAAGTGAAGCATTCCAAGGACTGAGCATGATGCAAGAAGGCAGAAAGAATGAATACAGACTTTAATTGAGATACAAGTTAAAAATTGGAAGGTGAGTGCTAAAAGAATAGAAATCGAATATGTTACTTCTAAAGCAATAATAGCAAAATAAGAAAGGGAATAAGAAAACGGGATCATTCCAGCAGAAAGCAGGAAAAAATTTTTAAAAGAAAATTACATATAATATGTATCTATATTAGGGATGCCTGGGTGGCTCAGTTTGTTGAGCGGCTGCCTTCAGCTCCGGTCCGTCGTGGTCCTGGGGTCTTGGGATGGAATCCCACATCCGGCTCCTGGCTCAGTGGGGAGTCTGTTTCTCCCTCCCACTCTGCCTGCACTCTCCCTGCTTGTACTCTCCCTCTCTGTTAAATGAATAAATAAAATCTTTTTAAAAATATCTGTATATATATTATAAACAGAAAATACAGTATGGCAGGAAAAATTTTTTAAATCACAATAAATATGGGATATATAAAATATGTATTAAAATATAACAGTAAGTAAATAAGACTGGATTAAACTTATGTTAGATTTAATTCAATCCATGAAAAAGGATGCGACCTACCAAAGATTCAATACAACTGACTACAAACATATGGAAGGAATTCTCAGCTTCACCAGTAAAGAAAAAAATGAATTCACATATTGATTTTAAAATGACAATCCTTAGTGCTAAAGGGAGTGGGTACAGTTGGCATTCTTTTAAAATATTGACTATAAATGAATTGGTACAAATCTTCTGGAGTACTGTTTGTAACGTATATCAAAAGGCTTAAAGTACACATGTCTTGCAGTTACACCTTGAGGAAATAATCAGATGTGTGCAAAAATTTATTGATAAGGATGTTCTAATGAATTATGTATAATATCAAAAACTTGAAATCTAAATATGCAATGATTAAAAGTCATCAAATTACTACCACTGCTACTGCTCATACTGCTAATGAAAGGTCATATTTATTGAGTTTACTGAACAGCAGGCATTGTTCTAAATGCTTTCCTAACACATTTCGATCTCCATGATAACTGTATAAACTAGGGATTATTATCATCCTTATTTTACAGATAAGGAAACTCAGGCACAGAAAATTCAGTGACTTGCCTGAAGTCACTCGGCAATCAGAGAGCCCCCCCTTTTCTTCTTTTTCTTTTTAAGAAGTTTTTATTTTTAGTGGTTTGTCTCTTCCAATTTCAAATTGATTTTTCGGGACACTCCTCACAGTTGAGAGCCAAAGGCCATGGGCACAGATGATGGCGCTGAAATTGTGGTAATAACCATCATGGTTTGTACGCAACCCCTCTCAGTTTCCTCCCTCAGTCTGAACCCAGCTGCTCTATTTTCATCCTCCGTGTTTAGTTACATCATTCTGCTGATTAACCTTTCATAGAAGACAGAAGGAACTTGGAAAACAGGTAAGATTAGGTAGCATATGTGATAGCCAATCTGAGCAGTGAACGCTGACTAGGACAGATTTCCTATAAATGGTCACAGTGATGTTTTCCCACCTCATGTGTTCTTCCAGAATCTTGCTACTCTCCCCTTAAAAGAAGAAATCCATGTCCTCTCTTCATGAATTTGGCTGGGTTCTTCAGAACCACCATAGTATACATGTTTGTTATATTATGCGGTCAGCAAAAATACATATACATATATATATGTGTGTGTATATATATATGTGTGTGTGTATATATATATTCTAGGGAGTATTATTTTAATAACACTAACCATATGAAACAGCATATATCCTAGTATTGTAAACACACACAAGTATGTATCTTAGTATAAAAATCTTATTTATGTGCAGGCATATATATGCAGGAACAAGCCAGGATACACCATATGCTGAAATATTAACAATTTATAATCCTGGGATTATAGAAGGCTTTTTCTGCTTGCTCTTCGTGTTTCTACAAAAAACATATTTCTCATACAATTTGAAACGAAGAAATTGTCATTTCAAAGGTAAAGAAATTGTCGTGACTGACAGGGCGTGTGGGGTAGGAGAAGGAAGACATCTTCTGCCTACCCTGTGCGGTAGGAAACTTCTTTGTTTCTGAGGCTTCCTGGTCCTGCCAAACCTGCAGCCACACTTCCCTGGCACCCAAGCTAGCCAGGTTCTTTTCCGTCACTGCCTCCCTCCCCCGCCCCACCGAGCCTTTCCAGCTGCGGCTCTTGGTAGCTGTTCTCCTGGGTCAGCTCCATAGCCTCTCGCCCTTTATCCAATCCAAGCCACTAAATTATTTGGGGGGGGGGGCGGTGGTCACATGGGTATTTCCTTCATGTCATGGGAGGAAATGGGCCCAGGTGTACAGCCCACAGTGGGAGACAATAGCAATTCATTAAATACATTCAGCAAATGTTTACTGAACTCCTACCATGGGACAGACACCATCTTTCAGGTCAAGCAACCTTGAATTCAAGGAAGTCCACTAGATCTGCCTCTTCCAATATACAGCTCTGGTGCCTTTTTTTTTTTTTTTTTTAATAAAGATCCCAACAATAAAGTTGCCTTTGACATAGATAAAATCATAATCTCTTCCCCTGGCAACAGTATACAAGTTTTATGTCTGAGAATAAGACTTCTCTGATCCATAGATGATAAGCTCATGCATACTAACAAATGTTCGAGTAATTATTTGATTGCAACTCCTTTAGATTCTTAATTAAGTTCCTCAGTCTTTAGTTAAGCTCTCCAGCATCCATTCCTATCACTAAAATGAAATGAAGGCTGGGGCACATTGGATATCTTCACCTACAATATTACTTTCTAGCCTCACTCTTTTTTTTTTTTTAATTCCTTTTCAGTGTTCCAGAATTCATTGTGTATGCACCACACCCAGTGCTCCATGCAATGCGTGCCCTCCATAATACCCACCACCAGGCTCACCCAACCTCCCACCCCTCTCCCCTCTAAAACCCTCAGATTGGTTTTCAGAGTCCACAGTCTCTCATGGTTCATCTCCCCGTCCAATTTCTCCCAACTCCCTTCTCCTCTCCAGCTCCCCATGTCCTCCGTGTTATTCCTTATGCTCCACAAGTAAGTGAAACCATATGATAATTGACTCTCTCTGCTTGACTTATTTCACTCAGCATAATCTCTTCCAGTCCCGTCCATACTGCTACAAAAGTTGGGTATTCATCCTTTCTGATGGAGGCATAATACTCCATAGTGTATATGGACCACATCTTCCTTATCCATTCACCCATTGAAGGGGATCTTGGTTCTTTCCACGGTTTGGCGACTGTTAGCCTCACTCTTTAAGCAGTGAACTGTTAGTGTCATTTGGATGGAGATATCCTGTATAATGTAAGTTTAGAAAATGCTTCCTGCTGAAAGCACATTTTTCATCTCCAACTCTACCCAAATCTGTAGGAGGCTGACAGCCCTTTCAGGTTCAACCACACCCTCAGGAAATACACTTGGCCTTTTTGGATGCAAACCTGAGGACAGTCTTCCCAGCAAGCGCCACTTTTTTTTTTTTTTTTTACCTTTTCTGACTCATCTAGGACCTTGTAGCAGTTCTTACAAAAGCAGCAGGTGCATCAAGAGCATCCCAAACTCTTTACAACAGGTATGCTTTTCCTCTGATTAAATGCTGCTGATAATGGAGGTTAGTTTTTTAGCTGTTACAAATTCTATCTCTTAATTGTTGAGATGCTAAGCAGACCCCAGTAAAGCAGGGAAGCATCTCAGTAAGAAATCAATCTGAGAAGATGCAAATAAAATGTATTAAATGATTTTTTTTCTTTTCCCTCAGCCTGTGCTCTACATCTACCTTTTAATATTATTTATATTTATTGACTGATTTCATTTAAGTAATTTAGAAAGCAACTACATCATCATAAACTCTACTTTCTTAGGACCCATACACTGGTCTCAACTGAACTCCGAGTAGATTATTGCTTTTCTGAGTTTTGGTGGGTGAGGTGGGGAGGTAGGTAGTTCCCCATAGTTATTAAGGATTCATATAAGGTGATTTTAACTTAAAAAAATTGTTTTTTCTTACATAGCAAATACTGAAAGAAACCCTGTGACGTCAAGTCCTATATGGTGTTTAACTGGGTTAAAGAATCAGGAAGCATGATCCATGCTGACCCCTGTCTCCCTGTGTCCATCTCCCTCTCATATGAAGAAATGAACAGGCATCTGGAAATCAGACCCAGGCATCCTGCCTGCAGTGGCTTAAGCATCCACTCCCTCAAAGCTAGAAGACTAACAGACATCAGGTCACAGATGTCACAGGATTGGGAGACTTCTGAAAGTACTTCCATTCTCCCTAGGGGACCATGATGCTCAGCTCTTTTCTAACCTCTAGCGTCTCTGGGGCAAAGAAATATCTCCTCCTTGAGAAAAGTATGGGCAACAAGTTTTTTAAAAAATTCACATTTTTCTCCCCATGGACATTAGCAAGTGCCAGTGGTACAGTCTTCACCCTACCTACCTCCTCCAGATACACAAGAGTGGACGGGCAGTATGCCGCTGTGCACAGGCATGGTGGGTTATGTCAAAGGTGCAGTTCCCAGTGTGACATCTATTGCTTCAAAAGCTAGGTGTGTCCTGCCACGTCATGTGGAATCTCAGGGTTGTGACCAACACTGTGCTTTGCCATCACAGAGACAGCATAAAGATCAAGAACTGGATTCCCAACATCTGCGAGGGACAGGCTGGGAAACTGAGTCTCACGCACCCCTAGAGCCAACCATTCAACCTCAGACCATCAGCTGAATTCAGGGCCCTGAGAGAGAAGGTTTTTATTTTCAGTTAAGCTGGGTTCCAGTGACAGAGCCTTCTGTGGATGCCAAGACGTTCTTGCCTCGACCCTCCCCAGCTCAGGAAGTTGTTGGGACATGGATTTCAGTGAGAAAATGATTTTTCAAGTAAAATTGCTCGCCCTGAAATGTTTTAAGCAGTAAGGCTTTCTATTACCAGACTAGAAGGAACTATATAAACAGGGGGTAGCTCTGGGTTGGATATTATGAGTAACTTTTTTTCTTCTTTAATGTGTTTTCAATTTTCAAAATTGTCTACCCCCATCGCTTCTCGGCCTTTTGGCTAAGATCAAGTGCAAAATTGTCTACCACAAGCATGTATTACATGTATAATTTTTAAAAACTAATTTAAAGGGCAGATGGCAAACTATACAGAAAAGGCAATGGCTCTTCCTAGAGACCCCAAAAATGCTGAGGTCTCTGCAAGCCAGATTTCCTGTGGCCTATCCCTAGAAGAGATTTTCAGAGACTTTCAGAAGCTCTGGAAGTTTCTGGAGCACATTTGACTAAAACCCTGTATGCACTGACCCCCGCTCCCAGGGTGGTAATCCATTACATGGGGAAGCAGTAGATAAAGCAAAAACTACCTTGACTCTCTAAAAATATATAGTTCATAAGTCACAGTGTGATGGATACACAGCTGTAAAACCTACATTAACTAATTCAAGGTGGGGGAAAAAGCACTGAGCTCCCTCTGCAGGTCGACGCTAGCATTAACTCACCAGCTTTCTATTCTTGGTCTCCTTGAAATCTGAGACCCTTATCAACAAAACTGCAGTTATTTTAAAATGAAAATGAAATGTACTGATACTACTACTACTACTAATAATAATAATAGTAATGGTAATAATAAAAATAACTAAATTAAAAACCTTTCTCTTGTGCATTTTATGGTAACAGAGCAAAATAACATTTAAACAAGAATAGGAAATAGAAACAACCCTTATAAAATTTCAATTCCATGAAAAAATTCAGCAGGGGGTGATTAAAATAGCAATACTAACTAGAAAGCCAAAACCAGGGCTGCAAGACATTATTTCCAGCTCCAACAGACAAAGGCCTCCCCCATATTCTCAAGCTGCTTCACAGAGAAGGAATTGGTAAAACAGAAGTGACAGAATCAAGTAGAATCTATTTTTCCTTCTTTCACCTGTAAATTTTAGTCACCACTTTGATAACCCTGCATTATTCTCCTTGATGAAAGGTCATGTCTTGAGATTCTGAGAAGCCCTAACAGAAAAACAACAAATCTATGGTAATAATATATGTCACTAAGGTATATACTAAAGAATTGAATTATATTAAAACGGGTGAATCTTCAAGCTCATCTCAGGAGAAGGTTTAGAAGTGATAATTTTACATGAAGTACAGAACACAACACACAGCCGGTGCTCAGCAAAGGGTTGCTGAAAATGAGTGAGCACAGCCATCAGGGATGGGAACTCTGCCCCTGGTCACAGCGGCTGGTGGCCTCCACTCTCCCTGGAGGAGACCCTCCAGGCATGCAATAAGACCTCTGCTGGACTTCCTCACTATTCTTTCAATATTTTTGGATTCTACATTAAACACGACTTTGGATCAAGCTCTAATGATCAGCTAGCATTTTTTTTTTAAAGACAGAAAATTGAATCATGGCGTTCATGCTAAGAAAATTGAGAGGGAGGAAATACCTTTGAGAGACTGTCTATAAGACTGGGAAACCAAAACCAAATAGATTAACCCAGACTTGAGAGACGTGGGAGACCACGCAAACAACTGGGGCATGCATGCACATATGTGTTTACTGGACAAGTTCTTACAGCACCTTTAAGCTGAAAGATGACAAGAAGGAGATCCACAAAAATGGAAATGAATGTATTAGGCACAAGAAATACTTAATGCAAGTTTCCTAAATAGAAACCAGTATGGTATTTTGAAGTAAAGAAAATGGCAACAATAAGTTGGAAAAGGACCTTAAGAATTTCTGTTTCTAGCCATATGGTAGAAAGTCTGGATATCCCTCCCAACTGAAAAATAAAAATCTCAGTAAAATTAGGGATTCTTGTAAATGAACTGTTGAACTGGATTGAATGAAAGTATACATCAGAAGTAAAAAATATATAATGAGATAGGCTTTTATCCTGAATGTTTCCACTGAGCCTTAGAGACTTGAATTTCTGCTTCAGTGACCACATGGGCTTGGGGGGATAGGAGGTGTAATGATTCATTTTATGTGTCAATGTGGATGAGCCACATTGCCCAGACATTTGGTCACATATTACTATGGATGTTTCTGTTAGGGTGTTTTTGGATAAAATTTACATCAGTGGACTCTGAATAAACCAGATTGGTCTCCCTACGGTGGGTGGGCCTCATCTAATCAGTTGAAGTTCTGAATAGAAGAAACTCCTGCCAGCAGACTGACATTAGACTTCATTTGCCACATCAACTTTTTCTGGTTTTCCAGAAGACTGACTTTGGACTTGAAATGCAATTCCTTCCAGAGTCTCTAGTCTACCAGCTTGCCCCATCAGATTTGGGATTCAAGCCTACACACACACACACACACACACACACACACACACACAACACACAGACAACACACAACACACATACTCACACAACACACACACTATATTGGTTCCATTTCTCTGGAGAACCCCAACCCCAACTAATTACAGAAGGGAAAACCTAAATGGAGAGGATAGCAGGAAACTTATTACATAAACCTGAAATCTCTAAGAGGTATAACTTCAATATATGGATATTCAAGAAACAAACTCACCACATGAAATTAACTCAACTTTGACACCAGCTGGTAGTGGTGAAATAAAATAACTAGAGAGATCACAATCATAAGCCACTTCTCATATGGGTCTGCTGTCCAAATTCATATCACTTATGTGATCCAAAAAAAAATCTTCAAGGGCAGATTTTTTAAATCAATAATTTTAAAAGTTTTTGATAAATTTCAACACAGTAAAACTCAGTCTTTGTGATATACAGTTCTACAGGTTAACAGACATACAGTGTAGTGTCTCCATAACTATAACCAGGACACTAAACAGTTCTGTCATCCCCCCCACAAATTCCTGTGTTACCCCTTTGGAGTGAAACATTTCTCCAACCACCAAATACTTGGAACCACTGCTATAGCTTTTTCTCTGCTCTCCACTGCTATCATTTTGCCTTTTCCATAGTACATACAAATTGAGTAATAATGGAGTAAGAAATCTTTTTGGTAAATCATCACCCTTGAAGGTTACCATCATGCATGGCAACTCAGCAATTCATTTTAAAAGATTCTTAAAATATTTTAAATATGAAAATGTACTTGAGAGTCACACATGTTATTACATGTATCAGTAGCTCTTCTTTTTTATCATTTAATAGTGTTTCATTGTATGAATGCACCACAGTCTGTTTATGTGTTCACCAGCTAATGAGTAACTGGGCAGCTTTCAGGTTTTGGTGATTATGAATAAAGCTGGTCTTTTACATTCACATAAAGATTTTTATGTGAATATAAGTGTTATTCCTCTTGGGTGACTACCTAGAGGTGGAACTGCTGGATCATATGGCAAGTATACACTCACCTTTATAAGAAATCACCAAACTGATTTTCAAAGTGGCTATACCTGTACCATTTTGCATTCCCACGAGCAATTTATGAGTTCTTCCTCATCTTTGCCAGAACTGGGTGCTCTCTGATTTTTTTAAAAACAAACCATTCTTTTTTTTTCAAAGTACCACAAAATGTAACAGAAACAGCCAACTTTATTTTGAATAACATTCTTAAATCTGCCCATCAAAATCATAGTAGGTAATGATTTAAGAATTTTTATTAGTGAAATTAGATTTTTACATAAAAAAAATCAGCCAAATGACTTTAATTTCAAAGACAATAAGACCTTTATTTACTGTGGAAAAATAATGATTTTGATAAATGAAAAAGAATGGTTTTCTTTTCATCTGTTTGGTTGTCTCTCCCATTTTCATTATTACAAGTTAAGAAAGTCAGAATGGTTTTGTTGGCTTCGTTGTCTATGATCCGGTTTGACACAAATGGGGATTACTTTGGTATTTGGTAAAACATAAATGATAAGGTTCTTAAAGATTGAATAAAAGGTTAAGTTGGGTGTTCAATATTTTGAAAGCTGAATAAACTAAACTAATTGGAGTTTATGGTCACAAAGGATTTGTCATTTTTTTTTTCTTTTGTCCATTTGAAAACACATTAATGGAAAATTATCAATGGAAAAACATTTTAAAATTTATGCTACATTCCTGTCAACTTTAATAATAATGCTCAGTCAGCAATTATATCAATTTCTTTCACTCAGTAATACTTTGCCTAGAATTAGAGGTAGGCTGATAATTTTTACTCAAACATTCTGAAATACAGAGTTTTAAGTGCCATATAAAGGATTATAGAAAATTATATTTTTATATTTGGGATTTAATACTATTATATTAAAAAATAAATGCCCTTTTAAAAGATTTATTGGTTTACTTATTTGAGAGAGAGAGCAGATGAGCGAGCACGAGGGGGAGGGAGAAAATCTCAAGCCAACTCTACACTGAGCATTGAACCTGACATAGCGCTTGATTTCACAACCCTGAGATCATGACCTGAGCCAAAACCAAGAGTCAGATGCTCAACCAACTGAGCACTGAGGCACCCCCAAAATAAATTTTTTTGATGCATAATAAATTGTTGCTTAAAATTCATTCGGTTGAAATTATTACACTAGGAACTACTTTAGTTACCTTTAACTACTAGCAGTCTTTATAAAATAAGAATACCTAACTTCTTATATGGATTTTCATTTTTGGAAAAAAAAGTTTCAGTGACATCAGTACACTTATAGATCCTCCTACAACAAAGAACTGGGTGCCAGAGTGACTACTGATATCAAAAATAAAATTTAGAAATGCAAATTGGGTTCAAGACAAATATTTGTATTACATGTTCAGTTATTTTAATCTTAAAATGCACCTTATACCTATTAAGAAGTAACTTTTATTTTTTCTCTCACTCTTAGCATCTCGTTTTAGAGTTGAGGATAGAAATGTATGGATCCCTCTGGGATTCCTCTGTTCCTAGGAAGGCATCCCTGAAACCCCCAACAACATAAAAGTTCACTCCTGTGGGTGAGATGGGAAGTTATCTGCCAGAGATAAGAACAAGGGCTTAGTAATAAAAAATTAGGGGAAGAGGGCCTGAGTGGTTCAACCATTAAGCATCTGCCTTTGGTTCAGGTCCTGATTCCAGAGTCCTGGGATCGAGCTCCCACAAGGTAGTCTCCCTCTCCCTGTGACCCTCGCAGACTTGTGCAGCATAAGGAATAACACAGAGGACATCAGGAGAAGGAAAGGAAAAGTGAATTGGGGGAAATCAGAGGGGGAGACAAACCATGAGACTGTGGACTCTGATAAACAAACTGAGGGTTTTGAAGGGGAGAGGGTGGGGGGGATGGGTGAGCCTGGTGGTGGGTATTAAGGAGGGCACGGATTGCATGGAGCACTGGGTGTGGTGCATAAACAATGAATCTTGGAACACTGAAAAAATAAAATTGTTTTTAAAATGATTTTTTAAAGGCCAAAGAAATACTTTTGCTTTGAACAATTATAAGGTTATCAATATTAGTCTAGTTTATAGAATAATTGGTAAAAACCCAAGTTTACTAATAAGATCCAAATTTAATATGTGAAAAAATTATAACCCTAACCCATTATGTGACTTTTATGAATGAATAAATTTTAATTAACAATGGCTTCTGCTTCCAGCCAAGATGGAGTAACAGGGATAGGACTTGTTCCCTCCCCTAGAATAACTAAAATACCAAACAAACTATATGGGGAAAAACAAAAACAACAATGAAAAAAATAGCTTTTATGACTTTGTACCTAAAGGAAAAAGTAATTGAGCTCTGAGAAATGGGAAAGAAATGAAACGAGCCCTAAGTTTTTCCCAGCCTCCTGTCTTGAGAGTTTCCAGCTGAAGTTCAAGGCAAGGGAAGTCAGGCAGAACGATGAGGACTTCCTGAATCAAGGCAATGCAGTTTGCAGTGCAGAATACTTAGGATGTTGGCACGCAGACAGCATATAGTTGGATCTTGTTTCTTAATTCATTTTGCCACCTCTGCCTTTTAATTTTCATTTAAAGCAATTACCAATAAAGTACTTACTTCTGCCGTTTTGGTATTTGTCTTATATATGCCATATCTTTTTTTTTTTTCTTTCAATTCCTTCATCACTGCCTTCTTTTGTGTTTGTTTGTTGTAGGATAAAATTTTTATTGTATTCTTACTTTTCTGTATACTTTATAGTTGTCCTCTTAGTGGTTATCCTGAAGTTTGAAATTAACATCTTAAAAATAAAACAACCTAGTTGGAATTAACACCAGTTTAGCTTCAATAGTAGAAAAGTAGCTTCAATCTCTGTTTTTATACAGCTTTGTCCCCTGTTTATAAATATCACAAATTGTATCTTTACTGTGTGTCCATAACATAATTTTATGATTATTTTATGCATTTGTCTCAAATCGTATATAAAATAAGATCAGAATTACAAACAAAAAAATATAATTTAACACTGGCTTCTCTGTTGCCCATGTAGTTAACCTATATTGGTGTTATTTCTTCATATGGCTCAGAATTAAGTCTGGTATCCTTTCATTTAAGCCTTAAGTTTCCCCTTAGTATTTCTTATAGGGCAGGTCTACAGGTGACTACCTGAGCTTTTGTTTATCCAGGAAAGTACTATTTCTCCTTCTTGATTTTTGAAGGGTAGTTTTGCCAGATACAGTATTCTTGTTTGACAGGTATTTTTCTTTCAACACTTTAAATTAACCATCCACTACCTCGGGTCTCCATGGTTTCTGGTAAGAAATTAGCTGCTAACCTGATTGAGGATTCCATCTACACAATAGGTCACTTTTTTCTTGGTGCTTTCAAGACTCTCTTGGGCTTTGACAGTTTCACTGTAAGGTGTCTTGGTGTGAATCTCTTTGAGTTTATCCTACCCAAAGTTTGTTGACCTTCCTGGATGCATAGATTCATATCTTTTACCAATTTGAGGAAATTTTCAGTCATTATTTCTTCACATAATCTTTGTGCCCCTTTCTCTCTCTCCTCTCCTTTTTGGATTTCTATTATGTGTAGGTTGGCAAGCATGGTGAGTTTCCACAAGTTGGTCAGATTTTGTCTCCTTTTCTTCTTTTTTTTTTCCCCTGCTCTCCAGACTGGATAATTGCAACTGACCCATCTTCAAGTTCACTGATCCTTTCTTCTGCCTGATCATATCTACTATTATGCCCCTCTGAAGCATTTTTATTTTGTTATAATTTTTTAGATCCAAAAATTTTTAGCTCCATTTATTTGATTCCTGTTTACAGTTTTTAATCTCTTTGATATTCTCTACCTGGTAAGACACTTCTCCTTGTTCTCTTTACTTCTTTGTCTAGGATTTCCTTTATCTCTTTCAGCATGTATAAGATGATTTAAAGACTTTGGTAAGTACAATTTCTGCTTCCCTGGGGACACTTGCTGTTAATTTCTTTTCTTCCTAATAGTGGTGCTACTTTGTTTTTTTACATGGCTCATAATTTTTTGAACATGGACACTTTGAATATTATAGTGTGGTAGCTGGAAATCAGGTCTTTGTCCCTCCCCATGATTTGGTGTTGCTATTTCAGGAGGATTTTATTGGCTTTTTAGTGAGTCTTCTAAACTAATTTTTAAAGACTATATTCTTTCTTGGTAGTACACACATTAGTCTCTGTTATATAAGCTTACTGGTCAGCTAGTGACTTGCCAAAGATTTCTGTGAGTGACTTCAGGCAGTAATCATCATCCTCTTCCTCATCATCTCCCAATCTTTGCAGACTCCCTCCACTTGGACTCCTTCAATTCTTAGCCAAGCTGTGTATAACTTCATTTCCTGCTTTCAGGAACCTAAAAGTCAGCCAGAGATAAAAGTTCAGGATCTGCTCAGGTCTTTTCTGAGCAAGCCTCCAGTCCTGTGTGTGTGTGTATGACTTTCTGTATACCTGAGAGCTTCCTATAGCTCTTACACCCCTACATATCTATCCTCTTTTCCCCTTTTCCGCAGGATTTTTCAGCATATCTACTGTTTGGTGTAACTGTTATCTCTTGCCCCAGGCAATTGTAGCTAGTATATTTGCTATTAAGTGTTTTGACAAATGCTTCCCAGACTCTGTTTTGATTCTGATAAACTCTGAGGAAAACCAATGAAAGCCAAGCCTTTGAGTTGATTCTTCAGGGAGTCACCCAACAAGTCAAAACACCTAACACAGTTCTTTGAGAATAGGGTCTGTATTATTCCCTCTGCACCAGGAAGCTACACAAAGAATGCAGGCTGCTGTTTTCATAGCCACTGTCAAGCTGAAGACTAGGGAATAGTAAGCAGGTGAATGAAAATATCACAGAGTTCTCTTACTGAAATTCATCAGCTTCCTCCTTTATTATGCATCCTTCAGTACATTGTATAAAGTGTTTGTTAGATTGCAAACTTTCAGAAATATTGATTCTGAAAATTGTCTCTAGCTTAATCACTGTTTCAGGAAAGGGATGGAATTTTGGAGTTCCCTACTAAAACATTTTAATGATGGCTGATCAGCAATAATGTCACTCACAGACAACTGATTTTTGACAAAGATACAAAGTCAATTTGATGGATATCTGTATGCAAAACAATGAATTTCAATGCATACTCTATACCATATATAAAAATTAAGTCAAAATTAAAGATAAACTAAATTTAAAATGTAAAATAACAAAACAGTTAAAAGAAAACAAATGAGAAAAATCTATTTCCTTGGATTAAGCAAAGATTATTTACCTATGCCTCCAAAAGCATGATTCATAAAGGAAATATTTGTATGTTGGACTTTATCAAATTTAAAACTTCTGCTCTTCAAAAGATACTTTTACATAGTATAGGGAGTGATGTCAACAACATGGTGGGATATGTTCCTGCTTTTTATCACCCTTTTTAGTAAAACGATTAAACATCCATACACTAACAAAAGTACTTTTGTGGTTATTTTTGGACCGGGTACTTTACCCCAAGAGGCTCTTTAGGAATCTTGCCCCGAGTACAGCCCAGCCTGTAAGATGCAGACAGAACTCTGTAAGGGCTGCAGAACCATGGAGCCAGTGAAATTGTGTAGAGCCCTCTAACTGCTGTCAGGACAAAAACCAGGTGAGTGCCATCCTGGACAGGTACTGATGCATGAGAGAGAATCTGCAGAAGTAGTGGACTTCCCAAAGGGAGGCTGGACTTCCCGAAAGGAGATTCCAGGACACCACTGGGAAAAAAAAGAAAAGAGAAGAGAAAAAAGGAAAAGAAAAAAGGAAAGAGAAGCGATACCAATTTGGTTGCAGTGGAGATAGTAAAAGAAACTTTCCCAGTGCCGTGCCTCTCTCAAGGAAACACTGACACAGACTGAATTATCAGGAAGCAAACTCTCCCACAGGGAAATAGGAAAGTGGTGAGTGACAGCTGAAATATACCATTTGGGAGATATATTTCTCCCCATCAATACCTGGTTGGAGCTCTGCAATGGGGGAAGGGAGCATAATGAGAAAGAAGCGGATAGGAATTTCAAGCAATATTAGATTGTGTTCAGTAGAAGGTCTACCCACAAGCCTCTTGGAGTACCACCCCTGGAGATCTCTCTATTAGGTCCAGGGGCACCCCAATGCATGAAGTGCTAAACCCACAGCTACCCCCCAACTCTGCTACCAGATCTTTGTGTATGATTAGGCGTGTACCCGGGAGAACAAGGTCCAGTACACAAGGAGCTGGCTAAGGAAAAAGGCCAAGGCTGTGGGCAAGGGGCAGACCACAAACTTCAACTGTAGGGCCACTTGATGGGAAGGAAGAAAGGCTTCCAATATCCAGTAGGGTGAATTATAAGAATCAGAGTAGACATAAAAGTTCAAAAATTCATCCACAAGAGGGAACAAGAAAAGTGAGACAGATAAACTTTCACAGAGACAGAGAAGAAAAAAAAAAAAACAACCCTTAGATAATAACAACATAGAACATAACAATAGAACATAACACTCCATCTGTTGAAGGAAAAGGGCAAAGAGTTAAAGGTGTCTGCTACTTCCAGTGCAAAAGCATAAGCACATAACTACAAAGAATATGAAAAATCAAGGTAATATGGCATCACAAAAGAAATGATAATTCTTAAGCAAACAAATTCAATGACATAAAATACTGTGATCTAACTGATAAAAAATTCAAAATAGCTGTTATGGTTTTGGATGAAATTCTTCCACTTGGATATTTGGACTTTTTTCTGTTGTAGATCTTCAACTAATGTCTATCTTCTCCCCCAAAACTGTTAAGTTCTTTGACAGCAGAAGCCATGACTTTGTCACCATTATATCACCCAGCACCTACAATGTATGTGATGCATAGCTATGTAAAAATGAAATTAAAAAATGAATTATCTTTAAAATATGCATATGAATATATTATTAAAATTAATTTCACTTATTTCTCTCATCTTTTTTTTTTAAAACATTTTATTTATTTATTTGTCAGAGACAGAAGAGAGAGAGAAAGCATGCACAAGCAGGCAGACCGGCAGAGGCAGAGAGAGAAGCAGGCTCCCCACTGAGCAAGGAGCCCGATGTGGGAATCAGTCCTGGGACCCTGGGATCATGACCAGAGCTGAAGGCAGCAGCTTAGCTGACTAAGCCACCCAGGCATCCCTTCTCTTATCTTTTTAATGTGGCTATTAGAAAATATTAAAGAGGAGGTAGGTAGCAGAGATGGGTGAAATAGGTGATGGGCACTGAGTGATGTATGAAGTGTGGAATCACTATATTGTACACCTGAAACTAATATAACATTGTATGCTAGCTACACTGGAATGAAGATTAAAAAAATTTTTTTAAAGAAAATATTAAATAATCTCAATTACTTTTAAAGGTTGTTACGAAGAATCTCAACAAGCTACAAGAAAACTCCAAAAGACAATTCAATGAAATCAGGAATGAAGTATATTAACAAAATGAGTTCTTAAACAAAGATATTGAAATTATTTGAAAGAATCAAACAACGCATCTGTAGCTGAAGAATATAATGAGTGAAATGACAAATGTAATACAAAGGGCCTGTAGCAGGGCAGACCAGAAGGAAGAAGAAAATAAATGACTTGGAGAATGGGAATTCTGAAATAACACAAATAGAAGAAAAAACGGAACTAAGATTTTTAAGAGTAAAGAAAGCCTACAAGAGCTATGGGAGTCCACTAGAAAGACAAAATAATAATAATTTGGGTTCCAGAAGGAGAAGAAAGGGGAAGTGGGCAGAGAGTCCATTTAAAGAACTAACAGCTGAGGTGACTTCCGGGGAAGATGGCTGAGGAGGATTTAAGCTCACCTCCTCCCACGAATACAACTAGATAACTCGCACATCAGTGTAAAGAACCCAGAAAAGAGCCTAAAGACTGGCAGAACAGATTCTCCACAGCAGAGAATAGGCCACATCTTCGAGGGTAGGAAGGGTGGAGATGTGGTGGGAGCTGAACAGACCCATGGGACTGTCCACGGGAAGGACGGATGCGGCCGTCTCAGAGAGCGAGAGGGGCAACCCCGCAGAGGACCCGCATGAGGAAGACGAATCCCCATAACATTTGCTTTGAAAACCTAAGGGGTCTAATAGTCAGTGAAGCTTAACACCTGGAACTTTGAAAAAACCAGAGGGTTCAGCTGTGAGAGAGCTGGGAAGTCAGAGTCCATGCCCTTGAAGAGCGCACAGCAAACAGCCCCACTAAGATCAGCACTAGAGGCAGCGGTTTGGAAGCACCTGTGGTAACTGGGAAGATTTATTTACTAATCTTAAGAGTGTGCGCTGGAGGGCAGGGATCTCTGGGAGACTTCTTCACGAACAAAACAGCTGGTGGGTGTCACTTCATTCCTCCACCCCCACCTCCTAGATACAGGGAACACCTCCACCTACCTTGCCAATAGTTCAGCCCACCCCCACATGCTTCTACAAATCTGCCCCCTCCAACCCTGTCCGCCTCAGCCCGAGGCTACAGATCCACTCCCACAATGCACCAGCGCGCAGCTTGCTGGCACAGCACACCCCGCCCCCACATTCTCTTGCAGACTTGCCCCCCTCCAATTTGCCTTTGGCTGGAGCCCATCTAAAGCAGGGCACAAGGCTGGCAGTGCACAAACAGCCCTGACAGGAGCTAGCACCACTCCAAACGGACTCCTGCCCTGGGGAGAGGGGAGGATAAGGACGCACCATCCAACTTTGGCCCCAGCAGTGGGCTTGGAGGCAGACATAGGTCTGACTTCAGGACCTGCCCAGCAACAAAAGCTTCTCAAGGGACAACACAGGGAAAGTGCCTTGCAGATCAGTGCTACTGCAGCGCTGGCAAATGCCTAGTCTGATACGACTCAAGCCCAAGGTGGCTCCATACTGACCTGCTAATGACATAGGGACCAAACACTGCCCACAACAGACAGAGCCACTGCAGATGACAGAACTGAAGGCAAATGCAGCTCAGCCACACACTGGGCACACACTACACACACAGGACATACCCTGAAACACCAAGTTCTGGAAAAGGGGACATTCCACTGTAGGGCACTACAGGAACTCTTCATAAAGCCACTACTTTGAAGAGTGGGAGACATCACTGACTTTCCTAACACATAGAAACAGACACAGAGATTTAGAGTGAATGAGGAGACAAAGGAATATATCCCAAATGAAAGAACAGGACAAAATCACAGCAAAAAAGCTAATGAACTGGAGATGATAATAATATGTTTGATAGAGAATTTAAAATAATAGTCATAAAGATACTTACTGGGCTTGAAGACCAGTGAAGATCTCAGTGAGACCCTCCACAAAGAGAAAGAAAACATTAAAAAAAAAATCAAAGATGAAGGACTCAATAACTGAAATTAAAAATACATTAGATGGAATAAATAGTAGACTAGAGAAAGCAGAAGAACCAATCAGTGAACCTGGAGGACAGAGTAATGGAAAGCAATCAAGCTGAGCAAGAGAGAGAAAAAGTAATAATAAAAAATGAAAACAGACTAAGGGAACTCTGTGACACCATCAAACACAATAACATCCACATTACAGGGGGCACCCAATTTATTTGAAAAAATAATAACTGACAATTTCCCTAAACCAGGGAAGGAAACCAGGAAATCCAGATACAGGAGGCACAGAGAGCCTCCAATAAAATCCACACTAAGAAACACAGCAATTAAAATGTCAAAAAGTAGTGATAGAGAATTTTAAAAGCAGCAAGAGGAAAGAAAACAGTTTCATAGAAGGGAAACCCCAAAATGCCATCAGCTGATTTTTCAGCCGAAATTTTGCAGGCCAGAGGGAGTGCCATAATATATTTAAAATGCTGAAAGAGAAAAACCTGAAGCCAAGAACACTCTAACCAGTAAAGGTATCATTCAGAATAAAAGGAAAGATAAAAGAGTTTCCTAGACAAGCAAAAGTTAAAGGAGTTCATCATCACTAAACCAGCCCTATAAGAAATGTTGACAGGAACTCTTTGAATGGAAAGGAAAGACCATAAATAGGAGTAAGAAAAGTAGAAAGCACAAAAGCAGTAAAAAGCAGTTAAAAAAAAAAGTAAGTATATCTATAAAAATCTGTCAAGGAATTCACAAAATAAAAAGATGTAAAATATGACCCCACATACCTAAAATGTGGGGGAGAGGAGTAAAGAACAGGTTTGAACTTAAGCAACCATCAACTCAATATAGACAGTTATATGCAGAAGATGATAACTATAAACCTAATGATAACCACAAATCAAAAACTGGTACTAGATATGCAAAAAATAGAAAGGAATCCAATATATCACTAAAGAAAGCCAGCAAACTGTGACAGAAGAAAGCAAGAGAATAAAGGAGAGAAAAAATACAAAACCAACCATTAAACAAGTAACAAAATGGCAATGAGTATATGCCTATCAAAAATTATTTTGAATGTAAATGGACTAAATAACAAGATATAAGGTGATTGAATGGATACAAAAGCAAGACCCATCTATATGCTGCCTATAAGAGACTCATTTCAGAAACTATAGACGCATGCAGATTTTTTTTTAAAGATTTTATTTATTTATTTGACACAAAGAGATCATAAGCAGGCAGAGAGGCAGGCAGAGAGACAGGAGGAAGCAGGCTCCCTGCTGAGCAGAGAGCCCGGTGCAGGGCTTGATCCCAGGACCCTAGGATCAGGACCTGAGGCAAAGGCAGAGGCTTTAATGCACTGAGCCACCCAGGCGCCCCTCGACACATGCAGATTTAAAGTGAAGGGATAGAAAAGCACTTACCATGCAAATGGAAGTGAAAAGAAAGCCAGGGTAGCAATACTTACATCAGACAAAACAGACTTTAAACACACAGTAACAAGAGACAACGAAGGACAGTATATTATCATAAAGGGAAAAATCCAACAAGAAGATATAACAATTGTAAATATTTACTCACCCAATGGGGGAAAACCCAAATACATAAAGCAGCTAACAACAAACACAAAGGAAGTAATCAATAGTAATATAATAATAACAGGGAACTGTAACACCC
Organism: Lontra canadensis; assembly: GCF_010015895.1. Lineage (NCBI taxonomy): Eukaryota > Metazoa > Chordata > Mammalia > Carnivora > Mustelidae > Lontra > Lontra canadensis. The sequence goes on along the minus strand of NW_022631070.1, from coordinate 171,744 downwards.
CATTTTACATCAATAGATAGATCATCCAAACAGAAAATCAACAAGGAAAAAGTGACTTTGAATAACACATTAGACCAGATGGATTTAAAAGACATACTCAGAACATTCCATCCTAAAACAGCAGTACACAAACTCTTCTCAAGGACACAAGGAACACTCTCCAGAATGGATCAGATAATAGGCCACAAAACAAGACTCAACAAATTCAAAAAAGATCTTAGTTATACTATGTATCTTTTCTGACCACAACCTTATGAAGCTACAAATCAACCTCAAGAAGAAATTTCAGAAGAATATAAATATATGAAGGTTAAATAACATGCAACTAAACAATGAATGGTTCTACCAAGAATCGAAGAGGAAATCTAAAAACACATGGAGAAAATGAAAAACACAAGAGTCCATAACCTTTGGGATGCAACAAAAGCTTTAGTTCTAAGAAGGAATCTCATGGCAATACAGGCCTACCTCTAGAAGCAAGAAGAATGTCAAATAAACAACCTAACCTTATGCCCAAGGGAGCTATGAAAAGAGGAACAAACAAATCCCAAAACGAGTAGAAGAAAATAATAAAGATTAGAGTAGAAATAAATGAAATAAAAACGAAAACAAACAGTAGAGCAGATCAATGGAATGAGGAACTGGTTCTTAAAAGAGATCAATAAAATTGATAAATATTTAGTCAGACTCATCAAAATGAGAGAGAGAGAGACTCAAATAAAATCAGAAATGAAGGAGAAGAAATAACAACCAACACCAAAGAAGTACAAAGGACTGTAAGAGAATATTATGAAAAATTATATGGCAACAAATTGGACAAACTAGAAAAAGCAGATAAATTCCTAGAAACATATAACCTCCCAAAACTGAATCAGGAAGAATTAGAAAATTTTAACAGACCAATTACCAGCAATGAAATTAAGTCAATAATCAGAAAACTCACAATAAACAAAAGTCCAAAACCAGATGGCTTCACAGGTGAATTTTACCAAACATTTAAAGAAGAGTTAAGGGGTGCCTGGGTGGCTCAGAGGGTTGGGCCTCTGCCTTCAGCTCAGGTCATGATCTCAGGGTCTTGGGATCGAGCCCCACATCAGGCTCTCTGCTCAGCGGGGAGCCTGCTTCTTCCTCTCTCTCTGCGTGCGTCTCTGCCTACTTGTGATCTCTGTCTGTCAAATAAATAAATAAAATCTTAAAAAAAATAAATAAATAAAAATAAAAAAATAAAGAAGAGTTAATACCTAGTCTTCTCAAACTATTCCAAAAAATAGAAGAGGAAGGAAAGCTTTCACATTCATTCTAGAAGTTGGCTGATATCAAAATCAGATAAAGACACTATAAAACAAAACAAAACAAAAAACCCTACAGGCCAATATCTTTGTTGAGCATAGATATAAAAGTCCTCACAAAATATTAGCAAACCAAATCTAAGAACACATTGCAAAAATCATTCACCATGAACAACCTGGATATTGAGATACATTACAAAGCTTTGGTAATCAACAGTATGGTACTGCCACAAAAACAAACACATATATCAAAGCAACAGAATAGAGAGCCCAGAAATAAACCCGTGATTATACGGCCAATTGTTCTTTGATAAAGGAGGCAAGAACATAAAATGGGAAAGACAGTCTCTTCAACAAATGCTGTTGGAGAACTAGAGAGCTATGTGCAATAGAATGAAACGGGACCCTTTCTTACACATACACAGTAATAAAACCCATATTGATTAAATACCTAGATGTGAGACCTGAAAACATAAAAATCCTATAAGAGGGCACAGTCAGTAATCTCTCAGACACCAGCTGTAGCAACATTTTTCTAGATATGTTTCCAGAGGCAAGGGAAAATAAAGTAAAAATAAACTATTGGGACTCTATAAAGATAAGCTTCGGCACAGTAAAGGAAACAATCATCAAAACTAAAAGACAACCTACTTAATGGGAGAAAATATTTGCAAAGGTCGTATCTGATAAAGGGTTAGTATCCAAAATACATAAAGAATCTATAAAACTCAATACCAAAAAAACCCAAATAACTGAATTTAAAAATGGGCAGAAGACATCAACAGGCATTTCTCCAAAGAAAAAATCCAAATGGCCAACAGCCACATGAAAAGATGTTTGACGTCCATAACCAGGGAAATGCAAATCAAAACTGTAATGAGCTATCACCTCATACCTGCCAGAATGGCTAATCTCTAGAACACAAGAAACAGTAAGCACTGGAAAGGATGTAAAGAAAAAGGAACACTTGTGCACTATTGTTGGAAATGCAAACTGGAGCAGCCACTCTGGGAAACAGTACGGAGATTCCTCAAATAATTAAAAACAGAAATGCCACATGATCCAGAAATTTCATGATACATGCACCCCTATGTAGCATTATTTACAATAGCCAAATTATAGAAGTAACTCATGGGTCCATCCATAGATGAATGGTAACTCTATGGGTCCATCCATAGATGAATGGTAAAGAAGATGTGGTGTATATACATACAATGCAATGTTACTCATCCATGAAAAAACAATGAAATTTATTTGCAACAACACAGAGAAAACATATGAAAGTATACAACGCACTGGTAAAGGTGAAAAATATACAGTCAGACTTAGAAAAATGCAACTCTTTATTAGGATAGTGTACTCAACTGTAGTTTAAATATTAAAGGAAAATAGTAGTAAAATTAACTATATAAATTATTAACAAAAACACAACATAAATAGTGACATAAATAAGTAAATAGTGACATCATTAATACAAACACGACGAGTAAAATGTTGAAGCCTTTATAGGTGATTGAAGATAAGTTGTTATCCGTCTAAAATGTTATCAGTCTTATCTATAAGATGTTTTATGTAAATTCCATGGTAACCAAAAAATGAAAGTAGTTAATAAAATGGCATTAGTAAGTACTTATATATCAGTAATTACTCTAAATGTAAATGGATTGAACTCACTAATTAAAAGACATAAAGTGGCTGGGATGTATTTTAAGAAAATAAGACCCAACTATCTACTACTAGCTGTAAGAGACCCACTTCAGAACTGAGGATGCATTTAGACTCAAAGTGAAAAATTAGAAAAAGATATTCCATTAGCAACAGAATCAAAACAATAAAATACCTAGGAATAAATTTAATCAAGGAAGTGAAGTATCTGTAGAATAAATTTAATCGTTGAAGTGAAGTATCTATAACACTTTACTGAAAGAAACTGAAGAAGACAAAACAAATGTAAGGACATCCTGTGTTCATGGACTGGAAAAATTAATATCGTTAAAATGTCCATTCCAGCCAGAGCCAATACAGATTCAGTACAATCCCTATAAAAATCCCAATAGCAATTTTCACGGAGAAAGAAAAAAAAAACAACACTAAAATTCATATGGAATCACAAAAGACCCCAAAGAGCAAAAACAATCATAAGAAAACACAACAACACCCAGAAACATCACACTTCCTGATTTCAAACTGTACTACAAAGCTATAATAATTAAAACATTATGGTTCTTGGCATTAAAAAAAAAAAAAACCCACACAGACCAACAGAACCAAATAGAGAGCCCAGAATTAAACCCCTACATGTAGAGTCAACTAATATTGATAAGGGAATCAATTACACTAATGAAGAAAGGATAGCTTCTTCCACAAAAGGTACAGGGAAACCTGGAAAATCCCATACAGAAAAATGAAATTAGACTCCCACCATCATCATTCATAAAAATTAACTCGGAATGAATCAAGGATTTAAAAATAAGACTTAAAACTAAACTCCTAGAAGAAAGAGTGAGGAAGAAGGTCTTTGACACTGATCTTGGCAATGAGTTTTTAGATGAGAAACCAAGAAGAGGCAACAAGGACAGAAAAAAAAATTAACAAAGTGAGATTGCATCAAATTTAAAAGCTTCTGCACTGCAGAAGAGATCATCTATAAAATGAAAAGGTAATCTACAAAATGGAAGAAAATATTTGCTAAGCATGTATCAGATAAGGGGTTAAAAACCAAAATTCATAAACAACTCTTATATTTCAGTAACAAAAATATTTAAAAATACAATTTAAAAGATGGGCAAAGGAACTAATTAGACATTTTCCCAAAGAAGACATCCAAATGGCCAACATATACCTGAAAAATGCTCAACATCACTAATCATTAGGGTGATGCAAATCAAAACCACAATGAGCTCACCTCACACCTCTAAATATGGCTATCATCAAGAAGACAAGAGATAAGTGTTGGTAAAGATGTAGAGAAAACCCTTGTGCACTGTTTTAAGAATTGTAAACTGGTTCAACCACTATAGAAGATAGTATGGAGTTTCCTCAAAAATTAAAATAGAACTATCATATAATCCAGTGATTCCTCTACTGGATATTTACCTAAAGAAAACAAAAACACTAACTCAAAAAAATATGAGCTCTCCTATGTTTATTGCAGCATTATTGACAATAGCCAAGATATGGAAGCAACCCCAGTGTCCATCTGATGATGGACAACAGACGAATGGATTGAAAAGGTGTGTGTCACACACACAGGATATCAGCCATAAAAAAAGAATGGGATCTTGCCATTTGCGACAACATGGACGAACCTAGAAGATATTATACTAAGTGAAGTAAGTGAGACAGAGAAAGACAAATACCATATGATTTCACTTATATGTAGAATCTAGAAAACAAAACAGCAAAAGATCCATAAATAGAAAGAACAAACTGGTGGTTGCCAGGGAGGAGGGAAGTGGAGAGATGGGCAAAATGGGTGAATGGGAATAGGAGATACAGGCTTCCTGTTACAGAACTAATACCTCATGGAGATAAAATGTGCAGCATGGGGAACACAGTCAATGGAGATGTAGTAACACTGTAGGATGATAGGACAGATGGTAACTACATTTGTGGTGAAGGTAGCACAACATACAGAGTTATCAAGTCACTATGTGGTACACCTGAAACTCATATGACATAAAAAAAGATACTGTTAAAATAATGTAAACATAAAGTAAAGAATGGGAGAAAATATCAGCAGCTCATGGTATCTGATAAAGGACTTATACCCAGAATACAAAAATAAAATACTTAAAAGTCAGTAATAAGAAACAAAAGGTTGAAGGTTGCTAAGAGTAGATCTTAAAAGCTCTCATCACAGAAAAAAAAATTGTATGTTTGGTGACAGATGTTGACTAGAATTATTGTAGTGATCATTTAGTTATATATACAAATATCAAATCATTGTGTGTACACTTGAAACTCACATAATGTTGTTATAAGTCATTTATACCCCAATTTTTTAAAAAGTAAAGAACTTAATTTTTTAATCGTAAAATATTTGGTCAAACACTTTAATAAAGAATATATATAATATAAAACATACATAAAGTACATTTTTTTTAGGAATAAGAATAAAGAAGATATAAATTGGATATCAGCAACATGGCAGACTAGGAGTTCCAACCCAAACTCTTCATAAAAATGATCATTTAACAACTACTCACAGATTAAATGAAGGTCTGGGAGGGCTCTGTTAGAATGGCTATTAACAACAACAAAACATAGTAAGTGTTGGAGTTGATTTGGAGAAGGAGGATCCCCTGTACACTGATGAGAATATAAACTCATACAGCCATTATGTAAGCCAGTATGGTGAGTCTTCAAAAAATTAAATAGAATTACCATGCGATCCAGCAATCCCACTTCTGGGTATATAGTCAAAGACAATGAAATCAGTATCTCAAAGAGATTATCTGTGCTCTTACATTCATCACGGCACTATCCACAACCGCCTCGATACAGAAACAACCTAAATGTCCATCCATGGATGAATGGATAAAGAAAGTACAATTACACACTCAAACACACATACAGACACACAGGAATATTACTCAGCCTTAAAGAAAGGAAACCCTGTCATTTGTGATAGCAGGGATGAACATGGAGAACACTACGTTAATAAAGTCAGTCGGACAGAAAGACAAATACTGCATGATCTCACGTATATGTGACATCTCATACGGTCCCACTCACAGAAGCAGAGTGGAATGGTGGTTCTCAAGAGCTGGAGGGAGGAGAAAATGGGGAGATGTCCAAGGGGTGCAAGGTTTCGGTTACGCAAAGTCAGTAAGTGTTCAAGATACAGTGTACATTAGTGGTACTATAATTAATACTGAGTGGTATACTTGAAATTTGGTGGAAGAGTAGATCTTAAATATCCTCACCACAAAAAAGGAAGGAAGGATGGAAAGGAAGAAAAGACAGAAGGAAGGAAAGAAGAAAAGAAGGTAGGAAGGGAGGGAGGAAATAGTAACTATGTGAGGGGATGGGTATGTTGATTAGCTTGATTGTGGTGATTATTTTGCAATGTACATGCTCATCAAAACATCAAATTGTATACCTTAAATATATAAAGTTCTATTTGTCAAATATATCTCAAAAAAGCTGAAGGGACTAAAATGAGTTATAAAGAAAAAAAAACTGTTTAAAAAGAAGAAAATAAAGAGATCATATTAAAGGAACTTCACCAGGGATTATGGGTCCAACTTCAAGCATAAAATCTATTGTACATTCAAATTCCTCACCGAATATTAAAAATAAATATATAAATATGTCATGTAAGCTCATGTTAAAACATCATTAGTTACTGGGAAAATACAAGCAAACACCAAAATAAGACCCTACTACATGATCATCTGTTTGTTTGTTTTTTATAGATTTTATTTATTTAACAGAGATCACAAGTAGGCAGAGAGGCAGGCAGAGAGAGAGGAAGGGAAGCAGGCTCGCTACCGAGCAGAGAGCCTGATTCGGGGCTCCATCCCAGGACCCTGCGATCATGACCTGAGCTGAAGGCAGAGGCTTCAACCCACTGAGCCACCCAGGTGCCCACCCCCCGCCTTTTTAAAAGATTTATTCTACGTGAATAGAATACTTGACTCCAATTTTGATGTTTGGTTGCCAAGTTTTCAAGCCCATCTTTTCCTCTTCCCTTACTGCCCACAACTGGGAAAGTGGATTTAAAAACAAAAACACAAACAATACAGGTGTTCCCAGCCTTAGTGCCAGTGAGAAGTTTAAAACACACAACCATAGCCCATCTATAGAATCTAGCCCATCTATAGAAACGTTCACTCCAACCTCACCCCTTAACCTCACTAAAACCACAAGCTACTCTCCCTTTCTTGTTATCTCAAGCTAATTTCAAAGCAGCTTAGGAAGCCTGCCCTCTCTGAAGACTCAGAGTCTTATTATGTGATAAACCTTTTCATACCTCCTTGGTCTGTCTGTGTATGACATCATCAGTGTTGAAATCCAAACCAAACTAGCTGGGGTCCCATCCTACTAGTACCAGATGACCGAATCACCATTAATGTGGCTAAAATTAGAAAGCCTGACTATATTAAATGTTGGTGGGGATGAGGATGAAGTAGAACCAACACATTAATGAGAAAGTAATATACAACTGCTTTGGAAAATAACTTGTCAGTTTCTTACAAAACCAAATAGACATTGGCCATATGACCCAGAAATTCTACTCTCAGGCATTTGGCCAGGAGAAAAGAAAACATATGTTCAAATAATGTTCATAGCAGCCTTATTTACAATAGTCCAAAGCTGGAAATGACCCAAATAGTTTATAAAATGGAATACTATTCAGCAACTTAAAAAAACTGAACAGGTAATAAATGCAAAAATATGGGTGAATCTCAAAAAAAATTGTGCAGATCAAAAGCTGAGTACATACTTAATTTCCCATTTATATAATTTCTACTTGCAAATATCTACAGAATAGAATGCAGGAAGTTGCTGCCTGGAGACCACTTTGGGAATGGAACACAGGTGCTGGTGGGAAGACACAGGAAGAAGGGACTGCACGAATGCAACATGGAACTTTTGGAAATGATAAATATATCCAGTATCTTCATTTTGGGGATGGGTGCATGCCTATGTCAAAACTTATGAAATTTTACACTTAAGATGCGTGCAGTGGTTTATACGGAAATTGTGCTTCAAATAAAAAAAAAAGATTGAATATTTCACCTTGATTACTTATTGACAGAAAAGAATTCTAAGGATTGTGCTTTGGATCATTTCTTGGATCTCCCGCCCCCTGCCCCCGACAATCATTCTAGGTATTCTCTTCAGTTTTCTCTTTTTATTCTTTTTCTGAATCCTGTCTTCCTCTTTCTTGGTTTGCTCTCTGATGTTACAGAAGACATCCTTCAAGGATACTGTGAGAAATGACACTCCTGTAAAATTACCTCAACAGTATTTATATGACAGCTTGCTGAGGCACAGAATTTTGGGTCAGAATTCCTTGTCCAACAGAACTTGGAAGGCATTGGCTATTACCTCGTTTCTCTGTTACTGTTAAAAAGATCAAAGATGGGGCGCCTGGGTGGCTCAGTGGGTTAAAGCCTCTGCCTTCAGCTCAGGTCAGGATCCCAGAGTCCTGGGATCGAGCCCCGCATCAGACTCTCTGCTCAGCGGGGAGCCTGCTTCCTCCTCTCTCTCTCTCTCTGCCTACTTCTGATCTCTGTCAAATAAAATCTTAAAAAAAAAAAAGAAAAAAAGATCAAAGCTATTCTTATTCCTTATAATATTCCTTTGTAGGTAGACATTGTTTTCTGTACTGATCTTTCCTTCTCTTCACTCCCTCTCTCTCTGGAGGCCTGTAGAACTTTCTAATTGCTTCCATCAAAGTTTATGATGATGTGGCTTAGGATGAGTTCATTTACCCATTTTACTGGTCACTCAGCGAACACCTTCAACCTGAAAACTCATATCCTTCAACTTTGGCAAACACTCTTAATGAATTTTTTCCGTCTGTTTCTTCCTTCCTCTCAATGGAAGTTCTACTCTTCAGGTTTCGGACCTACTGCTTTTGCTCCTTTAATTTTCTTACCTTTTCTTACTTGTTTTTTTTTTTTTTTTTTAATTCTTTCTGGGCAATTTGTTCAACTTCATCTACCAACCCTTATATTGAGTTTTTAAAATACTATTATATTTCTATTTTTAAGGTCTTTTTTGCATGTTTATATGTATATGTATCATTCTGTTCTTTCAGGGATGCACACATTCGCTTGTTTCTACAGGCATGTTAGGGAAAGTTTCTATCTTTCAGGTGTCCCTCCTCTTGGATGGGAATATGTTCCATAAATCACTGTTCTGGCTTCTCCCACTTTAGAAGTGTTTCTCGGATACCTTGTGTATTATTTTCCTATTGCCAAACAAATTACTGCAAACTTACTGGCTTAAAGCAGCACAATCAAGAAGTCCTAAAACCAGGGTGTTGGCAGGTCTGTATTCCTTGTGGAGGCTCTAGAAGAAAATATGTTTGTCTTTTCCAGCTTCTAGAAGTACCTACACTCCTTGGTTCACAGCCCCCTCCTCCATCTTCAAAGCCAGCAGCGTATCATCTTCAGATGCCTCTGATTGCATCATCACATCTTCTTCCCTCTCTCTCCTTCTAGTAAGTGATTATATTGGGCCAACCCTGGATCATATTAGACCCACCTAGATAATCCAGAATAATCTTACCATCTCAAGACCTTTAACTTAACCATAGCAGCAAAGTCCTTTTACCATGTAAAGGAACATAATCTGTTTCTGGAGATTAGAATGTAAACACAGCTGGGGCCATTACACGGCCTACCACATCTAGTAACCTTTGTTTACCGAGGAGTCCACCTACTCCGTCTTCATCCTTTCACTGATGGTCCTGAACACAGATACTTGCAATGTTAAGATAATTAACTTTCACCAAAAAAAAAAAAAAAAAAAAAAAAAAGAAGAAGAGAGAAATTTTCCCAAAGAAGAAGAAAAAGAGAGATTTTCCCAAATGTATTAACTTTCTGTGACTGTCTAACAAATGACCACCAATTAAGCAGTTTAAAACAATGTATTTATTTTCTCACAGTTTCTGTGGCTCAGGGTTCAGAAACTAGTCTTTTTTTTTAAGATTTTATTTATTTATTTGACAGAGCGAGATCAGAAGTAGGCAGAGAGGCAGGCAGAGAGAGAGGAAGGGAAGCAGGCTTCCTGCTGAGCAGAGAGCCCGATGCGGGACTCGATCCCAGGACCCTGAGATCATGACCTGAGCCGAAGGCAGCGGCTTAACCCACTGAGCCACCCAGGCGCCCCCAGAAACTGGTCTTAACTGGTCTTCTGTTCAGGGTCTCAGAAGGCTCAATAAAATGAAGGTGTTGACCAGGAAATGATCTCACATGAGGCCTGGGGGACCTCTTAGAAGCCTACTCATTCATTATCTCACAGTCTTTATTTTCTTGTCTGGAACCGAGGTCCCTGATTTCTTGCTGGTTGGTGGCTGGGGAGAGCTTACAGCTCTCAGAAGTCATCCTTGGGTCCCAGCCACGTGGCCCTCCACAATACAACAGCTTCCTTCTTCAAGGCCAGCAGGAATCTCTCCCCAGTCAGAAAAAGGATCTTAGATCATATAACATAATCACAGGCATGATGCAACAATCACCTGTGACGTTTAATGCAGCCCAACCAAGACAGTGAGGGTTCCATCCTAGTCACAGGTCTGATCACACTGAAGGACACAGGGTTCTACAGGGTATATACTCCAGGGCCTGGGAATCCTGGGGGCCACAACAGAATTCTGCCTAAAACATCATCTATTAATGTTGAATCTTTGTTTTAGAAAAAGAAGTTTAAAGATTTACATGGAAGCTGAGCTCTTAAACTCTTCTTACTGTTTTTATATCTTAACACGTTTAAAATCATGAGCTAAAAATGCGTGTGTGGTAGAGGTTTGCAGTGGGGGGAGGGGGGGAATTACTGATTACCAAATATATGTCAGGTAGGGTGCTAGATTCCTTTACCTTATAGTTTACTTCCTGTCTGAAAAAGAATAGCATTTGAACCACAGAGGCACTTAAAAAAAGCTTGTAGTCAAATGAGTCATCAGCATGTTCTTAAGGCTTTTAAGTACAGAGAAAAAAAAATTAGACAATGACAGCGACTGTCATTAAGTGGAAAGGCTAAAACTAGTACTTCCAAATTTTCCTAAATGAGTGACTGAGCATGCTTTTGATGGTTTTGGAAAACAAATACTCCACATTTCCCAGCGTAATGAACTTTTTTTTAAAAAAGCAAACCAGATTTTAGTTGCACAGAATTTAAAACAGACTGTAGCTTATGTAACTAAATTTAATGGCCTAAAATACCTTCTCCTGAATCATGCCGGACAGATTTTATTAATCTATGAATAAAATTCACTCCAGGATGGCACTGCAGTCAAATCTTTCTTCATCTAGAAGATCAAATACAGCTAATATTGCTTGGAAAATAAAAACTACAAAGGGCTTCAGAATTAAAAAACATTTAAACCACATTTAAATTCAAATATTGCTTAACCCGACTTTCGCCCTGAAGCATCAAGGGCAAGTTTGAAGTTGGGTCTTTGTGCAGAGCGATCAAGATAAAAACATCAAATAATTTCAGTTTTCACCAAAAACGGTTTTATTAAATATTTAAAGACCTGTGTGAATGTCTCTGGCAATACAGTAATGTTAGAATATATGCAGCAAATCACAAACACAAGTTGAAAACCAAAAATAATGAAAAGTCAAAATAATGATGGTTATTTTTAATTGTAATTCTGTTACCTACGCAAACACAGGCTGATAAGACAGCTGAAAAACAACAAATATGAAATGGCTGAACATGAGGGCACTGACTCAAAATAAGACAGAACACCTATATTATTTCACTGATATAAAGATGCACTGAGATGTTTATGTTCACGTATAAGATATGATAATAACATAGGCTCAAAGTTCAAAAGAAAATTTCTTCGTATAAAATCATAAAAATTTTAAGAAGCATTATGGCCAAAAATGCCTCATTCTTGGTCTCAACCCAGAGAAATGTTTTGGAAAACTGGAAGAAAAATTATATTTCATAGTTGTCTGAGGCGTCTCAAGACGGTTGGAAAAAGAAGATATTTTCCCCATTCTTATTTGGGCATTTTGCACACATTCACACATGGCATAAATTTAAACTTTGAACTGGCATGTACAAAATCCTGTATGAGGAAATCACAGTCCAGAAATAATCACAGTCCAGAAATAAAAGCAATTTCTGAAGCACAGCACGAAACAGCATTTGCAGGGCCCTGTTTTCTTACTGGGGAATTAGGCATTCACTGCAGACAGGTTACCCAAGGCCCAACTCAACACATGTTGTTAAGTGAGACAGCATTTGGAAGCTTCTTACAAGGAAGCGTTTGAAATGAATAGTATTTATCACTTCTGTAAGGTTAAAAATACACACACACACACACACACACACACACGGATGGGAAGCTGGAATCACAAAGAATTCAATGTAATGGCACACCAGGTAATAAACACCAACTCTAAAAAAGGGGGGCAAAACTAAGGACAGTTACTTGAAAGCACCGACTGCCAAGAAGGCAGTGAAAAATTACAGGACAGTAGAGAAGTAAATGGACTCAGGTAAGCCCAGCATCTGGGGCTACTGTTCGCATTGGGGCATCTGCTGATGAGGTAAGCTGAGTAGAGCTTTCGAAAGACTCACAGGAAAGGGGACAAAAACTGAAGTTCGGGGCTTACCAAGGACAAAGGACGCTGGTAAAAGCCGCGCTCTGGCTTTGGATTGGGGACACGCTCTGAGAGTAAAGAGTAACTAAAATCAGGAACTGAAATGAAACCAACTTCAAAATCTCAAAGCCCTTTCTCGACTAAGGTGATTCAAGATCCTAAGTATTCCTACCTCCTTCTGAAAGCAAAACTAAATCGATTCTGAAGGATGACACCAACCTCTGGGAAATAATCTCTGTTCTTTCACATACAATGTCAACACACAAAATAACACCTAGGTCTACTAGCAGAGAAATCCACACCATAAAAGACGGAGAAACACAGGGCAGCAGATACCCAATTACCACCCACAGACTTTAAAGTGAGTGTTTAATACAAGAAAAGCAGACAAGACAGATTTTTTTTCAGAAAATTAGAAAAAACAATTTCAAAGTACCAACTGGATACTCTAGAACTCGAAAAAAAAAACAAAACCCAAAAACACCAAAACCTACTAAAGATGATAGATAATTCAGTGAATGGATTTTAAAAATTAGACACAGCTTAAGAAAAAAAAATAGTAAACTGTAACACGGTTTCAGAAAGAAATATCCAGAATGAAGATGAAGAAAAGGACAGAAAATACAGAATAAAAAATGGTTGAAAGTTTTCTAAAACTGGTGAAAATTATTTTTAGGTCATTAAGTTCATGCTGAACAAGTCCACAGCACATAATCATATGTGCTGACATAATCCACATAATCCACACTGTGGGAAACTTAAGACAAACCATTATCTTCAGTAACTTGCAAGGACAAAGGGAGAGGAAACGGAAATCTAAAGATTAAAGAGACTCCAGAACCAGGCCCATCAACCAGAGTATGTGGACAACTGGGTCCTGACTCAAATGAATGTCCTTGGGGAAAACCACTGCAAGATCTGTAAGACAACCTGAACACTAATCGGATGTGATGATACTCAGGAATTATTGTTTTTCCCTGTTCCATTTAGATTTAATAATGGTTTGTGATTTTGTTAGAAAAAGTATCTTCTGGAGAAACAGATTTACAGATGAAATGGTAGAATGACTGAAATTTGCTTCATACAAAAAGGGCAAGTAACAGGGTTATAAATTAAGCACAATTTGCCAAAAGTGTTGAAATAAGTGACAGATTCATGCAAATTCATTGTACTTTTCAGTTTACTTTGTTCAAAATTCTCCACAATAAAGTCTTATGGAATTATTAGTACACCTGATCATCTTTACTATTTACGTGTGCATTTTCGTTGCTTCTGTGGAGTCTTTGTTTTTGCCTATTACTTACAGATTTGTAGATCTTATGTATTACAAAGATTAGTCCTTTTTCAGTAATTGCCAGAATTCTTCATTTTGTTTATGGCTGTTTTGTGGCACAGCTTCTATTTTAAAGTAGTCAAATTTATCAATATATTCTTTTATCAGTGCATGTCATACTTGAAAAGACATACTTCCCTACTTCACATTTATAATGTTCATCCACGGTTTCTTTTAGTACTTTAGGATTTCACTTTCTCCACCTCCACATTTAAATCCCAACTCATCTGGAATTTATAAGAGTGAGAATGGGATCAAGCTGCACCCCCCCATAGCTATCAGCTGTCCCAACACAAATTATCGAATAATCCATGTTTTTACTGATTTGAAATGCTGTGCTTAGGTTACTGAATTCCCACATATATCCTGAATCTGTTTCTGGGCTGTTTCATTGACTTGTCTATCACAAACCAGCAGCACTGTGTTTCACTTACTTATGTCTTATACTGCAGTAAGTTATTTACCAAATTAAAAATTTCTCCTCGCTATTCCTGTATGATTATTCTTTGAGACACTTCTGATGACTTTCACATTTAAAAATCCTTATAGGAGGGCGCCTGGGTGGCTCAGTGGGTTAAGCCGCTGCCTTCGGCTCAGGTCGTGATCTCAGGGTCCTGGGATCGAGTCCCACGTCAGGCTCTCTGCTCGGCAGGGAGCCTGCTTCTCTGCCTCTCTACTTGTGATCTCTCTCTGTCAAATAAATAAATAAAATCTTAAAAAAAAAAATCCTTATAGGATTTTAATTGATTGCATCATTATTAATTGATAAATATGAGTAAAACTGTTACCTTTATACTAAGCCTTTCTATACAAGAACAAAAATCAATTTTTCCAGTAATTCAAACCTCTTCTATCTCTTAGTAAGCAAGGTGTCTTGATTTACGGTGTCTGGTACATAGTAAACATGGTTACTGAATGAATGACCCTATTGAACCAGTATTTGGGGACTAAGTATCATTATTAGAGAAGTCTGGAAACTTTAAGAAATCAGTGGAGCTTATAAACAGAATACCTTTTGGATGTTACAGAAAAAAATCCTCATTAAAACGTTTAATCACTATCTTTTTTCGTACACCTGTACAAAAATTTGCATGGATATTCAGAATGACCCTAAGTACAATTCCAAGGTATTCTCAGAAACATAACAAATACACACCCATAATTTAATATTCATTTATCATAACAAGTCTCTCTTAAATCCTACTCATTTGAAAATTAACGGTTCGAATGGGTAGATAGAAGAAGGAAATCATTAGGTTAAAAAACAAGCTAACAGATTATTGCATTAAATTAGGAGATGTAGGGACGCCTGGGTGGCTCAGTTGGTTGGGCGGCTGCCTTCGGCTCAGGTCATGATCCCAGCGTCCTGGGATCGAGTCCCACATCGGGCTCCTTGCTCCGCAGGGAGCCTGCTTCTCCCTCTGCCTCTGCCTGTCTCTCTGTCTGCCTGTGCTCGCTCACCCTCTCTCCCTCTGTCTCTGACAAATAAATAAATAAAAAATCTTTAAAAAAAAAAAAAATTAGGAGATGTAATTGAATGAATTAAGCTAATGGCAACAGGAATAGAAAAAGATTAACCAAGCAAAGGGGAAAAAACAGAGCCTAAAAGGTCCCAGGCTTTGGACTATGGTGATAGAGAATAATGGCACTAACCACAGAAAAAGGCAAATTATGAGGTTAAGTAAATTTTAAGGAAGAAGATCATTTTAACTTAATGCAAGCTGCACTGGAGGTGAGGACACAGGACACAAAGCCCAGTGCACAATCAAGATCAAGTACGAGCAGGTGGGACTACAACAACGACTGGTCTTGTCATATGCCCAGAATGGATGATGAAGCTATGGAAATCAGTGTTACCTGAAAACTGTTTATCTGAACCCATCTTACTGGTTAACAAAAATAAGCAAAGTGCTACTGCTCACCATTAATACAAATGTAGTTACTTCTTTTAAAAAAAAAAAAAAAAAGGGTAAATGATGGGGTGCCTGGGTGGCTCAGTCGGTTAAGCGTCTGCCTTCTGCTCAGGGTATGGAGAGAAGTCCGCATCTGGCTCCCTGCTCAGGGGGGGCCCTCTCTCCCTCTGCCCCTACCCCTACTTGTGTGTTAGCTCTCTCTCTCTCTCTCTCTCAAATAATCTTTATAAAAAAAAGGTGCATGAAGAAAAATTAAAAAATAAATAAAAATAAGAAAGGTGAATGAGTCAAATACAAAAATATGCAAAAGGTATTATGGTTCTCTTTTCAAAAAACTCAATTACACAAAGTTAAAGGAAACCAGTCAGTATTGATAACTGAATTTTATAATCAGTAATGCCAAGAAATCAAGCAGGGAAACTCCAAAAATGTTTACTGTTGGGGTCCATTACAGAATGGGAAAGAAGGGGATATGAAGGGACATTAGCGCATAAATCATTAACAAACAGCCCTTCTCAATCACCGAAATTGTTAATGAAGAATAGCAAGGTGAAGCTTGGCTCAAATTTGGAATCCTTTCGGACTCTCTTTTTTCCCCCTTTGTTTGGTTAAATTTTTCTATTTCTGTTGCCATTAGCTTAGTTCATGTCTTGATTACCTCTCCTAATTTACGTGAAGCTTGTGCAAGTTTTATATTGATGTGTGTATTTATAGATTTATGATAAATTTTTTTTTTAATTCTTTATTTATTTGAGAGAGAGAGAGAATGGGAGAGAGAGAGAATAAGAGGTCAGAAGGAGAACGTAAGTCTCTGCTGAGCAGGGAGCCAAATGTGGGACTCGATCCTGGGACTCTAGGATCATGACTGAGCCAAAGGCATTTGCTTATCCAACTGAGCCATCCAGGCATCCTACAATACACATGCTAGATGGAATTAAAAAAACAAAAAAAACACAGGCTTTGAGTTTCAAATTCCATCTCACGACACCCGTCAGCTTCATAATCCATCTTTTACTATTAATTTTTCGGGCAGAGAACACATCAATGTGTTATTTTACGCCACTCTCTAAGTCCATGCGTAAACTCAGCAAAGATTCATTAAAACTCTAATCATTAAAACGTATTAATTTAAGCCAAATACCAGTAATTTTGTAACAGGAAAAGTTTCAAAAATGTAAGACTTTCACCATACCTAACAATTTAGCAAGTTAAAGAATTTTGGTAACCCAAAACGTAACACACACCTGATCTGTAATCTTGTCATTAATTTGAAGCCATTTTATTTTACAGCATTCCATCACAGTAAGTTTTCAATCTATAACCTATATTTTTTGTTAATTTTGCCTTGGCCTATTCTAAATTAGGTATTTTGCCATGCTATACTGGCTTCAAAGTAGAACATTTATTATTAAAGGTTAATCTTTCCAATACCCTCTTTTAAAATGCTTTAGCTCTATGTGCTAACAGCTTCGAAACTTTACCACAGGGGAGGATAAGTTTAAGTGCATTTATCTAAGAGTGGACAGAGAAAGTGAATAATGCCTTTAATCTAGCTTTGACTCCACTGAGTTCTTACAGGTGGGTGGGATACACATACCACAGATGACATATGAACAGTATATTTTTAAATAACTTGTGGTGATTTTACACATCCTGTATTATACATATTACGATTAAAGATCCTATATAAAAGAGACATTTTCTGGGAGTTGTTCCATGGGAATTCCAGAGGAACGTTGTAATGTTTATATTCTTTGGACTATGTATCCCAAGTAACTGAACTCTGCATGAAACCAAAATAAGCCTTTCAAGTATTTAAAATAAATTTTCCAACATCATCCCAAGGTGAAAAGTGATTTTTGGTTATACTTTCATTCCAAGTATATATTGCAAAGAATTTTTCATTAATAAGGCTTTACATGAAATTGTGTGTCAG
Organism: Lontra canadensis; assembly: GCF_010015895.1. Lineage (NCBI taxonomy): Eukaryota > Metazoa > Chordata > Mammalia > Carnivora > Mustelidae > Lontra > Lontra canadensis. Next base: position 153,976 of record NW_022631070.1, on the reverse strand, counting down.
GACCTGATATTTCCTGATAACTTTAAAAACTATTTAAACCTTACTTCCTTATTAAATATTAAAAAGAAAAACTCCTCTGAGGTATATGAGGGTCAGCTTCTGGACCTTCACGGAAAACTGAACAGCCAAATTTTATCTGACTTAATGATGAGATCCATGGAACTCAAACTTGCAAAAAAGGAGCACTGATCTAAAACTAATGGGTATGAACAGATGAATCATCTAAAAGCACTGCCTTAATTTTTATTATTTTTACACAAAAACCTTCAGTAGCTTACCACTGAAAACACACTCAACTTCCTTAAATTGCCATTGGCAGTCCTTCGTGATCTCACCCAACCTTAACTCTTTTGAGCATCCCGGTAAAAACTGCATCCCAACCCACCCAAACTGCCAGTTCACCAAATACTCTTCCCTCTTCCTGACTCCTCCTCGGGCTGTCCTGTGATTTCCCAAACAATAAGCCCTATGCCCTTCTCTGTCTACCTGTACTTTCAAGATCTACCTGAGTCATTCATCAGTGAGGCTTTCTTTGATCATCTCAGGCAAAAATGATTTATTTGTTTCTACAGCGTTCTGAATGTTGCACTCCTACAAGGTTTCCCGGAGGGACTGAACGGAGACTGAGGACAGCTACTCACCAACCGAATGCCAGACTCTGGCAAGTGCAAAGTTGCCACATGGGCAAGCTGTGACTGCTTGGTTGCTCTTCCTGATGGCTTTGCTGCGATGTTCCCTGTGCTGGCTTAAAAGACACAGGCAAATGTAGCTTTTCCCTACTGTGGCACCAGCAGGCTGTAAGGAATTGAACAGAGCTGTACTTTAAAGGCCAAGGAATTTCTAGGAACATGACATAACTTGAAACAATTCTAATTCTGTTCTCACATGACTATAGCCCCTGAGCAAAAGGAAGAAGGGGCTCGTAGTAATGACAGCAGGAAGTCCTACTTCGACTGTATTTTCTCTTCTCCTCTATGATCCCTAGAGATTTGTGAATGAGAGAGATTACAGATTTTTTTCCTAGAATGCCTCTGGCCAATTCTCTAATTTCCTAAGGACTGGAATTATACCAGTGGACCATAAAATCCGGAACGAAGTAGAAGTGAAATTGATCTGATCTAGGTAGGCTCATATCCAAATTCTTTCACATACTTAGCAAAAGTTAGATGAAGGCGACCCAATGGAAGCTGAGTAACAAATAGCTAGAAAAGAAACACCCTGAACAAATCTTCTTCCTGACCTTATCACTACAATCAGTTTTAAGAAGTGGCAATGACAAGTGCAGATTCTCTCTAATATGCAATAAAAACCACGTTTTAAGAATTTGGGAGATGATACAAAGAACTTATGAGAAAACATTAAATTTGCTTGTAGTCTATGTTCAGTTGACTTGAACGAAACTTTAGATTAAAAGATCTTTTTAAAATTCATCACATAATTTAATCTCAGCCTGAAAAGTAACACAAACCTACAGTGTCCAAGTTGTTATATAGATTATAAAAAAAAAAAAAAAAGCCAAAACACACTTTATGTGCCTAAATGATCATTTTAGGCTTAACACCAACCTAAAAAAGAAAACGTCCAATCAAATATCTGGGATCGTCTCATTTAGAAACTCTAATGTAATTATGCTTTTTAAACCTCTTTTCAATTCCTAGTACAGATTCTAGCCCAAAAGAATCAACCTAACTGAAGAACAAATGAAAAATGGCTTTTCAAAGAACTGTATAAAAGAACGTTGCTACTTGTCTGTATAAAAGCACGTCATACATATATGCGAGAATACAGCTATTTGTCTGCTGGTTTCGGATGTAAAATCGAAACAGCAGAGCCACATGAGCACTCTGAGAACCCCGCTGCTTCATAACAATTCTATTAGTGAGCCCCCCAAAATAATCCCAAGCAGAGCTCGTTAGTTTCTGACCTAAACTGTAAATCTGAATTCTGAGTAGCAAGAATAACTTACGTATCACAAAAAATAAAAAATAAAAGTAACACATATAATGTGTCAGACTCTTGACCTAGCACTTTCCTATGCACCTCATGTAATTGTCAACAAAAATCTGAGAAGCAGGCACTATTATTGTCCCCCTTTTACAGAGAAAACAACGGGGGGCCCTGAGAGGCTATTAATTTACCGGGAAGCCATTCTGGCTCAAGTCCCCTGTTTTGAAGCACTACTCTGCTGGCTTCTAAACCTGAAAGTCCACAGGGAATGTATGGAAATTATATTTCAATACGTACCTGCTTTAAACAGAAAGAAAGGAGGTTTCAAAAAATAAGAAAAAGAATACTGCAAATATCATATAGTAGAAACAGGGTTTTATTTTTGAAGACAGAAAAAGTACCTAACATTCTAGAATACAATGTACCAATATTTTTATGTATCTGGCTTAGAGTACCGTGAATGTACTGACGTATCCGCACTCGTATCTTTTAAAAACATGAACCTTTTTGGAAACCTGCTTTAATTTATATATGAAATAAAACAGGAAAACCTGTTTTAATTTACAGGTGATTAAGAATACTTTGCTTGAAGAATATAAAACTACATACTAAAGGGTAATAGCAAATTCTGAAGCTTTATTAAATTCAATGACTACATATGTACATACCCAAAGTCCTTTTAAATGATTTCCATCCGGGGCCTAATGTTGATATCAATAATGGTTTGATTCTAAAACTGATTTTTTACCTCTTGCTTTGTATAGTTTATCTAAAGTGCATTCCAATCCTCTGTCACCCATTCCTTGGGGCAGACCTTCTAGGTGCCGATGGATCTGAGGCTTATCAGGCTGAAAGCTCCCAAAACTTCAGACGAGGAGGAGGCCCAGTGAGAAGATCATGAAAAGGGACATCGGATGACAGTGGGCATCTATGAGTGTTTCACACCCGTTCTTCCAGGCGCCCCAAAGCGCATGTTCTCGGGGGAAACCAGTTCTTAAAGCGAAGGAGGAGCCATTATGCCTGAGTACTAACTGTTCTTTTCCCATTGGTGTTTGTGTCATTTTCTTGACTGCTACTTTTTATGGATTCCAGCAAATTTTTAATTCTTTCACTTGCAGGCTTCTTCCTTTTCTTCTTGGCAAGAGACACACTATTTACCACTGAAGGAAGCAGCAGCGTTGCCAGCCCCCAGGGCCGATTACTTGATGGAGAAGGGCGATCTTTATCTTCCTGACTTAAAATCCACGCACTTTCTCTGGCCAGATCTACAAATTTTTGTAGCTGGCTCTGATTTACATTTTTGCTGATGTTGAGAGAAGTTTCAAAAGGATTCTGAATATGCAGGGGAGAAGACTCAGGTTTGTTTTGTTCCCTTCCCTGCAGATTATTATAAAGAAGAAAAAATGTATAAATATATGAAAGGCTCAGCTAGAACAATTTAGTCTAATAAAATGTCAAAGACAGGGAAAATACCAGCATTTACTTTACAGAGTAAAGAACTGCTTTCCTAAGAGAACTGGGTATGTGTGCACGTCATGTGTGTGTGTGTGTGTGTGTGTGTGTACTTCTGACAGGGTTTTACCACTGTAGTTCTGCGATTTTTTTTTAGAGAAATATAAATTAGGTTTATAGCTATGGATGATGATGCTCAGATGGGAGTTATCTAGACTAACTCAATCAACAGAAGTATTTTTAAAGTATCAACTGACCTAAGAGGATAAAGCAAGGAAGGGAAAAAAGTGAAAAATAACAGAAAATAAAATGAAGACACACTTATTTTTGAGACTTGCTAAAAACAAACAGAAGCACACAAAATTAGAATATCCTTAAGTTAAATACAGTAACTAACGTTTCCCAAGAATTAAGTCAGAAAGGAAGAGAAGGAACAAAAGGTTATTCATTATTCATTATAAAACAATGCAAGTTTTCTATTATATGCCTAAAGATCCAACTTCTATAAGCCGCTGACAGGTAAGGCCACACCCCATAGAAATAAAAGAAAAGCTGGGGCGCCTGGGTGGCTTAGTGGGTTGGGCCTCTGCCTTCGGCTCAGGTCATGATCCCAGGGTCCTGGGATCGAGCCCCACATCGAGCCCCACATCGGGCTCTCTGCTCGGCAGGGAGCCTGCTTCCCTTCCTATCTCTCTGCCTGCCTCTCTGCCTACTTATGATCTCTGTCAAATAAATAAAAATAAAAAATCTTAAAAAAATAAAAAATAAATAAATAAATAAAAGAAAAGCTAAAGCTGTGATTCATCCGACCAGCAGTGATGCATTAGTATATGTAATCTTCTCTTTCAAATGATATCACACATATTACTAAAATAGTAACAAAACACAGGGCCATGATTCTCCAATGTGAGCAGCACCTCTTTGTTCCCTAACTGCTCTCAAGCCCTGCCCAGCAGGGGTCCTGCCTATCCATCACCCCTGAGGCCCAGGGGTCAGAGGACAAAAAGGATAAAGAACTTCATGTGATCAGTGACCTTCCTCTCATATGGAATCTAAGCCATAAGAGCTTGCATTCCAGAGCTCTGTGTCCCCTCCTTCTCCGTTCCCCACACTTTTCTGTTGTTGTTGCTGTTAAACAAAATCTCCATAAGCAGGATAAGAGGCAAGAATGAAAAAAGGAAGAGGTAAATAAAACAACAAAAGAGAGTATCTGATTATATGTTTTATGTAGCCAATCTTACAATGGTTGTAACCGAGTACCCAAATGCTAAACAGAATAAACCCAAACAAAGAGCTACCTCAAGTATCCCTCATTTGGTAAAAAATTTTGCCTAGGATTCTGCTCTGGATTTTCTTTAAAAAAAAAAAAAAAAAAGTCTCTTATTCCAGCTACTCATATGAATCCAAACCATAAATTCATTTGCCCAAATAAATTTAGAGCTCAAATTGAGAGAATCACTAAAATCAAAACGGCTGGGTATCCTACTTCTTCCATGAACACAAAAGCAGTTTAGTAAGAAGTGTATATAAAATTATCTTTTCCAGAAGATTTTTCAGAATATATTCCACATTTTGAAGGAGGCAGTATTAGATGCTGAAAGAGCTGGGTTTAGCTCTTCCAAATAACTAGATGAATGATCTTACATAGCTCCTTTAGGCATCGATTTCCTTATTAGTATCTCTTACTGTGGAGCTGAAATATAAAAACATGTTAGAGCGCTTTGAAAACTAATTAAACACTAGTACAGCAGAAGACCACTTAGTCATTAAATATTAAAATATTATTTACCTGTCGAATATTTATGGAATTTTTATTGAAAGCGAAATTGCCAAAATATTCAAAAAATTCTTTCAGTAGTGATTCTGTAAGAAAAATAAAACAAGGAAAATAAGAGGAAGGTCTATTTCAATTAAAAACAAAGAAAAAGGAAAAAAAAAACACCTACCTAGTGTTTCTGTGTTTCCTGAAGGTTTAATTCTATTCAAGTCACTAACAAACGTACAGTTGTGGCCTTCTATTATGCATTTATCTTCTGCACCTTCAAAAAACAGAAATGGAAAATTTTCACATTTCAAAGATATTGTCTACTTCAGAAAAGGATTCGATAATTAACTAAATTGAAGTTACAGATTAATGTATCCTATTATTAATGTTATACATATTTACACTGAATAGGATTTAAAACTCCTTACCAAAAAGATTTGAGACTAATTACAGTACAGTGAAATTAGCATTACATTTTTTTTTAGCATGCTGAAGTTGTCTATCAACAACCCAACAATTCTTTTTTTTTTTTTTTTTTAAGATTTTATTTATTTGACAGACAGAGAGCACAAGTAGGCAGAGAGGCAGGCAGAGAGAGGGGGGGAAGCAGGCTCCCTCCTGAGCAGAGAGCCTGATGCGGGGCTCGATCCCAGGACACGGGGATCATGACCTGAGCTGAAAGCAGAGGCTCAACCCACTGAGCCACCCAGGTGCCCCCAACCCAACGATTCTTAATCTATCTTTTGAGGTCATCAGTTTTTCAGTTATAAACGAAAATGTAGATAGCTCCCATCCTTCACCAACTCAAATGTTGGCACTATCTTTGATCAAAATATTGAATTTCCTCTCCATTTCTATCTTCATCACCCCTTCATACATGTATTTGCAACAACGACACAAACTGAATGGTCTAAGAGTTTTGAAGAACTTCTGGTGATTTCTAAAATGCAGTATTCTGGCAAAAGTAGAATTCACAACCACAAAGTAAACAGCACCCTAGACTTAAGCATTCACCTCTTCTTATAGTATCTGTATCTTCAGAAGGATTCATCCCCTTCATGATAAATATACAGCCAGCATGAAATTCCCCACCCATTCTAACCTACCTTCCACTGCACAGTAAGCAGGCAAATTCTCACTCTTCGAAAATCGGATCAACAGCCACCTCATCTGAAAGCATTTCCCAACTCCAAGTTGGCCAACCTCCATTAGTTATTTCACACTCCATGAGCACTTAACTGACTGTCCTGTGATTGTGTATGCATGCTGCCCACGCCCCTACCCCAGTCTGGGATTACAAATGTCGCTGTCCCATTCGCTATTCCCCCTCTCCACATCCAGTCTAGCCACAAATGTCTAGCATACAGCAGGCACATAACCAGTAACCTGAATGATATTTTGAAGGGATTAAACATAGAAATCAGAAAGAGATAGATAAGGGTCCTTCAAATTTTTGTCTCCCCTTTTATTGGTCGTTTTTTGTATTTTTCTTCTAGCAGAACTATTAAGAGGTCCAAACGTTCCAGTATGCCAAGACAGTATGTAAGACCTGGTCACTAACAGAATTTCTCAAGTTACTCTAGATCCTAACATATTAATTTTATGTATTTTTAAAAAATATTTATTTATTTAGAGAGGGAGAGAAAGAACATGCACATGATGAGAGGCAGGGGGAGAGGGAAAGGGGAAGCAGCCTCTGCTCTGAGCACAGAGCCTGATGTGGGGCTCAATCCCAGGACCGTGAGATCACCTGAGAGGAAAGCAACAGTCGGATGCTTCAGTAACTGAGCTATCCAGGCACCCCATATATTTATTTTAATAGCAAATTTTATGTCCTCTATTACATTACTTAAAGCACCCTGAAGAACTTATACTCGGTTATACTTAGATCTATTTTCCTTTAAAGATTTTATTTATTTGAGAGAAGGAGAGAGAGAGAGTGTGTGTACAAGAGAGCATATATATGAACGGGGTGGGGGTGACGGGGCAGGGAAGAGGGACAACCTCGATTTCTGACCATGGAGCCTGATGCTCTGCTCAATCCCAGGACCCTGAGATCATGACCTGAGCCGAAGTCAGATGTTTAACCGACTGAGCCACCAAGGTATTCCACACTTAGATCTATTTTTTATGGGACCCAGCCACATGTTTTACTCTTTCAAATTATCGACAGTTATATTTCTTGTGACATAGTGACAGTCACATATATTGATGTTCTTTTAGCTGTTTTGTCTTTTTTCAGGAAGGTATTTCCAATTAAAGCATTATAGAAAAATGAGGTCCACATTAAAACATTTCAAGAACTGTACAATAATGAAAAACCGAGACTGTCTCTGTGACCGCTACTTTTCACTAAAAGGGTTAACAGAGTGTATTAAAACTTGAAGGACAAAAAAAGTATCCTCTGATTTAAGATAGGGCCATCTTTGTTTTTTCAAAATTCCTAAGGCATTCAAACCTAGCAGCTTGGCTGTCAAGTCTTTCCCCTCCTATCGTCTCTGCCCCATTTATCTACTGTAACACCTAGACAACATGCACACAATCCAATATAATAGCCACCAGCCACATGTGGCTATTAAAATAAAAAATTCACTTCCTTGACCACACTAATCATACTTCAAGTGCCTAAGAGCCACAAGTGACCAGTGCCTACCCTCCTATGTACAATATGGATCTGAAACATGTCTATCATCACAGAAAGTTCTACTGGATAGTACTGCAATAGAAAAACGATTCCCAACCTATTCAGACATATGAACCGTATCACTATTAGTTTAAACCTGTGGTACTCCTTTCTTAAAAGTATTGTATAACATAGTGACAAAAACTTCTAAGTAAATACAAACTCCCGGTCATGAGGAAAAGAGCCAGGTAAGCATCTTAATTAACCCATATTAGGAGCTTGATGACACATTCCCCCACCTTCACCTTAAGTGAGCTTAGAATCTATGAAAAAGTAAGGTTATATATTTACTAAATATGATTTCCTCGCTGCTTTTGGAAACCTGAGCCTCATGGATTGGTACATCCACAACTCTTTCTCAGCACAGTATACATGACAAATGAAATTCACTGAGTAATGTTCCCAGAGACATAGCTACATTGATAACTTACCCACAGTCTTCCAGGCAATTAATACCCAGACTACAGGAATTCATAATTAGTAACAGGGATCACTCCTGGCACTCTTAATAGATTACTGAGGGGCTGCAGTACAGATAATCATGTCTACAGGCTGTATAATTATTTTGTTAATCTTTCTGGTCAAAAGAACAAAATCTATACTGTGCCAGCTACATGTATTTCTAGTAAGTCACCTGAAGTTGACAAGCACATATGTAAGGGGCATAACAGGAATAAAGTTCATTTGAAGGCTTACTATTTTTTTCTTTGATAACAAATCTTTTGTGTTGTCCCATTTTTGTAAGAGGAGCTTACTGGAACAAAGTTTGAAGAGCTAAAAATCATAACTATATTCAGCTTCTAGCAGAACTATTAAGAGGTCCAAACGTTCCAGTATGCCATGGATCAGCAGTAATTAAATGGGAGAAGCCAACAGGTGATCCGTGCTGTATAATTAATGCAGACAGTTTAACACGAGGGGGCGGAGGTGCTATTCACTTAGACACATCGCCGTTTTGTTTCCTTCTAACCTGTGCAGCCAGAATGCTTTCCGAAATGCCCATCCAGGCAACTGCCTCTCAAGCACTTGGACCTAACCTTGTGAAGAATGTGTTATGATGATATCTGTGTTATCGAAGGAGCTTTATTTATTGCCTCGTAGCTCACTCAAGAGTGTGACTCAGATCCTATTCTTCACACACGCACATCTATACACAGATCATTCCCTATTAATCACTCACGCTCATCAACGCACAGGGTAAAGTTTTACCTGCTTATCCCACCATGCCATATGCTCCACTAACACTCGGCCTCTCCAGGAGGGAGCCAATATTCTGATTAAGAGCACATACTATGGGGTAAAGATGATGAAAGGAACACAAGCATCTATCTTTCTCCCCCACCCCAAACACCAATGAAATGACACTAAAATGACATAAAATCTTAAAGATGGAGAACAGAAGAAATATGAACCAAAAACTTTTCAGTTTTAGAACAGATGGACAAGCAGCAAAGACTTAGGAGATCTGAAAAGACTGAATACTGAACTAGCAGTAAAGAAAGCCAAGAAAAAACCCGATCTATGAGGCAGAGCTCCCAACAACTCAGGAGCTGTGAGCACCAGGGCTAACTGGAAGCACCAAGACTGGGAGCCCGATGGCTGAGAAAGCAGTTAGACTCCCCCAGATCTCCTCCTCCTGGAAAGAAAACCTTGGGCTTACTTTGGACAGGGTAAAAGAAAGGATATCTATACACAGGAAGACAGGAGACACAGCTGAGGGTAGGAACAATGTTCTAAAAGGAACGGTAAGTAAACAAAAGCGTAGTCAATGTCTACGTGACAGCATGCTAGTATCAGGGTCTTTTCTTCCAGAAAAATAAGAGTCATTTCTGGGGAATCTGAATAGCTCAAGAGGAATGACCCAGACAGTGACATAAAGCACCCTGAGATCATGACCTGAACCGAAGGCAGAGGCTTTAACCCCGAGCCACCCAGGCACCCCATCAACTGGACTTTTTAGTTTCTAACTCAAACATGAGCAGAAAATCAAAGACTACCAAACACCTGAGGAAAGCCTCTAACATGACACTAAACTTAAAATGAAAAATGAATAAAATGAAAAAAAAATTTTGAAAAACAGAAGCTACATAAGGAAGAATTAATTAATAGAATATTTGATGACTGTTTTGACAAAAGATTTTAGACAACTAGTAGCAAGCTGGAGATTCAAGAAATGTTAAGTACATGAAAAACTAAGCAAACAAGAAAATAAGGAATATTAAAAACTATTAATTCCAAAGAACAGAAAAAGTTGGGCAGGAATGAAAATTAATTTTAGTTTACTCCATGGATTAGACAGGAACAGCATTTACATAGTCATAAAAGTATAAAGAGTGCATAGCAAAATTAAGCCATAGCCATATTCAGAATATGAGGCATGGAAGAGACGTGTGTATAGTGAGGAAAAAAGGTAATTCCTCTTCTTCCATAAAGGGAAGTTATACATACTGCCTAAAACTAAAAATCAAGAAACATGGTCATCGTTTTGCAACATATACAAATACCGAATCATCATGCTCTATTACCTAAAACCCATATAAAGTTGTATATACCAATTATACTCCCTAGTTAGAGAAATTATGACACTTTTTGAAAATATAGTTTATAACAGCAAACAGATCAACTAAAAAAAAGTTAAAAGTGGTTACCTACAGAGAGAGGCAAAAAGAACAGGAGGCAGAGGCTCAGAGTGTGAGTTACTATTACTAAGTTCGTAGAGTATTTTACGCTTTACCTATTATGTGCATCTGTACTTTGGTAGAACTGAACTTTCAAAATCAGTTCTTTTCACTTAACACCATTAAGAGAATGAAAAGGGAACCACAGTATGTATTTATTTGAGATATAAAGACATACACATGAGGGGCACCTGGGTGGCTCAGTGGGTTAAAGCCTCTGCCTTTGGCTCAGGTCATGGTCCCAGGGTCCTGGGATCGAGCCCCGCATCGGGCTCTCTGCTCAGCAGGGAGCCTGCTTCCTCCCCTCTCTCTCTCTCTGCTTGCCTCTCTGCCTACTTGTGATCTCTGCCTATCAAATAAATAAATCTTTAAAAAAAAAAAAAAAAAGACATACACATGAATCCGCAATGTGTGACCAAGGACTCATGAGGAATATATAAAGAATTCCTACAAATGAATCTTTGAAGAAGACAGGCCAAGAGCAAAATTGGCAAAAGACTTAAAGAAACATCACAAGGATTACTCAAGTGACTGATGTAGAGATGAAAAGGTGCTCAACTTCATTAGTCATTAGGGAAAAGAAAACCAAAACACGCCATGATGCCCCCACATACACATTTAGAACAGCTACCATAAGAAAAAGATAACAGCACGTGTTGGCAAAGACACAGAGCAATTAGAACTTGTCCGTAATGCCTGTGGGAGTTTACACTTTGGAAAACTGTTTGGCAGTTATCTACTGAAGCTGAATATACACAAATCCCAAGACTCAGAAATTCTACTCCTAGTTTATACTTGACAGATAGGAGTGCCTGTGCTCACCAGACGAGATGTGCTAGAATGGTGTTAGTAATTACCTGTAATGGTCCCAAACTACAAATTATTTATACGCCCATCAAAAGTAGAATTAAAATTATTTTTTGGTTTGTTCCCATAGAATACTGTGCCACAATGACAACGAGTGGTCCACAAATACACGAACAGTAGAAATGAATCTCCTAAACATAATATTGAGAGAAAAGAAACCAGATGCCAAACAATACACTCTCTATGAGACATAAACAGGTAAAATGAACCCATGCTGTGGAAGGGGGGGGTGGGGAGGGCGTGGAGGGGCCCGAAGGGAAGACAGCTAGTGCTTCTGTGGTATTTTCACTCAGGGAGGACTTTCCATGGGTGTGTTCAGTTTGTGAAAACTGATACACATACACGCAAGTACTTCTAGATGTAATGTATTTCAGTTACCTTAAGAAATTTGGAAAACCTCTCAAAGTTTTCTCACCTATGAAAATAGTAAATGTGCCTTATAAGATTTGCTGGGAGGACTGAATGAGATGGTGTATATGACTTTTTAGCCAAGTGCCCAGCACAGAGTCAGCACCCAATAAGTTGTTACTGCATCACACAGAACTAACAATTAAAACTCTCTTCCATCCTGGGGTTTCTGCATCAAAACTGCCAAAGATAATATACCCAGTCATTTCTTCCTCAAACCTTTAATTCATCGCAGGAAGGAAGCACAGGGATACTAAACAAAAAGGTATAACCTAACAACTGTTTATGAAAGGAAAATGCCCAGAAAGCACTAAGTGAAGAAGTAAATTTAACAAAGGCAGCAAAGCCAAAATAGGAGAGAACACACAATAACAGACATAATGGGGAAAGGAGCAGAGATTATAAGAAAACACAAAGAAACAGAAATTCAAGAGTAACCAAAATACGAAAGTTTCCATCATGCTCAGTACAAAAAGCTCTCAACTGTAAAACGCTCAGCCTATCCTCTGAAATCTGTTTACTGAACTTCTCCTACGAACCCAATACTATGCCAGGAACGGAAGATGCAGAAATGAATCAAAGACTGCCTGCCCTAAAAAGGCTGGGCCAACACAGGCAGGTAAATAAGTCGGCAACACGACAGCTGTTACAATATACATGTGTACCAGGGGTTGGAAGCCAACAGAGCGCTACCTCCAGGAAGGCCGGCAGCGGGGAGCCAGCCAGGAGTGACCTAACAAATGAGATCTTGATCTGGGTTCATCTTCTCCCTTCCCCGGCAGAACCCTGAAGAGCTTCTCTCCATGGGAGAAGAGGAGGCAGTGAGAAGAAGGCAGTATCAGGCAAAGACAGGTACACAAGAGCAGAACATGAGGACCAGCAGGGAGCTGGTAGAGCGATGAGCCTCCAGATTTGCACAGAGAAGTGAATGTAAGAGAAGACGAAGAAAGGGAAGATCAAAGGGACCCTAAATATAACTCTATGACCTCTGGATTATTCTAAGTTCCAACCAGGTTATAAGGCCCTAGAAGTGATAGAAGGTGTTCCAGAAATTCATGCCACCTTCTATTAATAAACAAGCAAGTGAGCAAATATTTTTCTTTTTTTAAAAAAGACAAATTGAGAGCCACTATCTGAAAATCGAGGCAGAGGCACAATGTATACACAAGACTTAACTCACTCAGCCAGTCAACCATAGAGCACCCGAGATGGTTTTGACGGTTTCAGAGTTTAACATTGTTTTTATTCTTAGGTCGTATAGCATATATACCAATGTGGGACCACTGGTTAAAATCAGAAAGTATAAAAAACATGGAACTTGAAAAATACCTAAATGAATAAAAAAAATATATTTTTATAAAGTCTCCTTAAAATAATCTTCGCATCCTTAATATACATTCATGAAAAATCCTTTTATAAAAAATTCAAGGTATTATCAGAACTTCAAAAAATCAAAGATAAAAAAGTAACAATAATGCTAATCAAATTCATGTATTCATTTATTGGCAAGTCACACCCACAATGTGCTCTGTGTGGAGATGAAGCTGCAAAAAGCAGCCTGAAAATTTCTCTTACAGTGTTTAAAAGCTATCACAAGGGGCGCCTGGGTGGCTCAGTGGGTTAAGCGGCTGCCATCAGCTCAGGTCGTGATCCCAGGTCCTAGGATCGAGTCCCACACTGGGTCCCCTGCTCAGCAGGGAGTCTGCTTCTCCCACTGCCTGCCGCTGCCCTGATTGTGCTTTTTCTCTCTGTCAAATAAATAAATAAATCTTAAAAAAAAAAAAAAGCTAACACAAAAAATTGTAAGCAACCAATTTGGTATTTTAAAATAGAAAATTAAAGAATTCCAAAACTAGTTGTGTCTGTTCTGATGCCATTAGATGTGAATAAAGGTAAATTGTTTTAAAAAATAGATCTGGGGGACGCCTGGGTGGCTCAGTTGGTTAAGCAGCTGCCTTCGGCTCAGGTCAGGATCCCAGTGTCCTGGGATCGAGTCCCACATCGGGCTCCTTGCTCAGCAGGGAACCTGCTTCTCCCTCTGCCTCTGCCTGTGCTCATGCTCTCTGACAAATAAATAAATAAAATCTTAAAAAAAAAAAATAGATCTGGAATAAAACCTCAACATGTCATTTTAAGTTTGTCCATCAATCACATTCTTTTTCTAAAATAATTAGCAGAAATTTTTTCAAAAAGATTTTAGGAAGTTACCTAAGGATTTCAAGTGAGAATAATATAGTAAGAGATGAATTTTTGATAATCATTCTGCTAGTTACAAATAGACTGGTGGGAAACAAATGGAGGTAAAGGAGAGAAGGTAGTAGAACTGCTCCCAGGAAGGGTCTGTCAGGGCCCAACTCTGGCAGGAGTGGCAGTTCCCATGCGACTGGAAAACAGCAACAGGCTGTTAGGAACAGTTTGCCCCCTATGTCAACTTGCCTCTGTTCTTCCTCCTTTCCATAGTTTCTGCTTTCCTTAGCTTCTAAACTCCAAGAGTTCCATGATTTTTCCCCAAAATGGTCTCTGTGAGGGCAGTTTTTTTTTTTTTTTAAGATTTATTTATTTGACAGAGAGAGAGACACAGCAAGAGAGGCAACACAAGCAGAAGGAGTGGGAGAGGGAGAAGCAGGCTCCCTGCTGGCCAGAGAGCTGGATGTGGGTCTCGATCCCAGCACCCTGGGATCACGACCTGAGCCAAAGCCAGAGGCTTAACAACTGAGCCACCGGGGCACCCCTGTGAGGGCAGTTTTAGGCATGAGCACACACACAAAGGCTGAAGAGGAAGTGCTATTTACAGGTTGTTTATTGTGAAGAAATACCCACATTTTATGTCTGTCTGTGTGTCTGCCTTATGCCTCTACCAGGCTGTGTGTTACCTAAGAATATCATCCATATCCTCACTGTACCAAAAATGCAAGCCAATGTACAATAAGCAAGCAGGAAATATTGAGTGAATGAATGACCCCAAACAATGAAAGAGCACAGCCATGGATGTTGCCTCTTTAGTTCAACCTCAAGAGAGAGATTCATGACCACTACCCTGCCTTCTGAAAACTTCCTACTCTGCCTTACCCTATCACACTGAGCATTTTTAAAGCTCGGTTTCGAGCTACACCAGTGCTTAACAGGGTTCACAGGAAGAATTACCTCTAATTTGGATCATGAGAGAAGGTGGCACAGAAGAGAGAACTGAGAGAAGTCACGGTCCAGGCAGAAAAACAAAGAGTCTAAACCAAAGAGCTAAGATGGAGCGTGAGGAGAGGCACCAATGGTACTGAGCGCAACGTGCGTGCGCAGGAGGAGGGACAGGAGAAGAGGCTGGGGGGTCGGTGTGGCTAGATAAGTGAAGATCTTCAATACCAAGCTATGTAAATGGAGATTTATTCCATAGGGAATAAAATCCCCTTAAGATTATTTTAAACCAGGAAGCTTCAGAGATGTACTTTCCTGTGGCCGCAGCACACAGGATGGGGGAAGACACAGTGGCTGTGCTCTGCGAGCATATTCCTTACTTACCTTCCTTTTAGAATTTAGAACTGTTCATCCTTTAGTATCTCCGCAGTCTACCAAAATGTCAATTCATTTGTGACATAAAGAATATACTTATTTTACAATAATTCACCCAAGACTGCTTGTAAGCTTTTAACTAAAAAACACATTTAGGATCTTTAAAACATTATGAAACTTTTTAGCAACTTCAAGAAAAATCTGGAAATAAATTCAGATTTGGAAAGCCATCACCGAAACTCTGATCCACTCAAAAGTTGTATCTGGGATGTTTTTTTCTCCCCAAGATCATTCCAGGCTTGGTCAAGAAGAGAGAAGCTCCAACTGTTTCATGATAGCTGTAAACAACCTTGCCAACTGACACAAACAGGACAGAACTCTAAGGGCCTCAGCTTCGCAAATCATCTGCTCTCATGACCCCTTGTGGGCATTAAAAAATACAAAGCACTTTAATTTTAGATTCACAAAGTTTTAAAAACACAGGAGACAAATCTTATGACTAATAAACAAACACACGTGTCTGACAACACATGGTAATTATATTCATTTAAAATGTCAGAAAGAGAAGAGAGACTGCTTCCAGTCTTACCTGCTAGAGTTTTTAGGTAGTCAAGTGTTGGAAGAATAGGGGGTGATCTCCTCTGGAGAAAAAAGATGACCATCATTGTAAGAGAGAAATTTGTAATCCAAGAACCAGGAATACTACTCGTTAATGAATGTGCTCGAGCCCAACACCGAATACAGAACACCAAGGCTCTCACTCTTGAGTCGAGAGCACCATAAATATAAAGGAGTTCAGAACTTTTCAAGGCAATCCTTTAAACGAAAAAAAAAAAAAAAAAATTTTCAAACCCCAAATTATGGCTCCAGAGTAGAGTAAAAACACATACCTGGAAACATACGTAAATATCTTACTGTTATCTACGCATACTCAGAACACCATGATCAGATAATCAAAAGCATTATGTATATGCAATATAAAATTTAATGTGAATGGCTGAATATCAAATACATTCATTAACATTAAAACACTCTTTTAAATGCTGACAGTCCCACTGCAGTTGTAAAACTCAGAACTTTTAATCAAAGTTCCTAAACATGACTTAAATAATAAAGGAAACACACTACATCTGTGCTCTTTAGTAACTATCAATAAAGACACTGACACATTTGTAAATGAGAGGCTCTACGCCTCACTTTCACACCTTAGTTATCTAGTCCTTTCGCAAGCAAGGAAAATATTCTACTTATTTTATCAAGAGAGTATACATGTCTTAAAATTCAGCCAAAATTATGTAAGTCTAACATTTATAAAAACCAAAACCCATGAAGATAAATGTCTTTAAAGAAATCAAATTTCAATAAATAAAATCTTTTTTATAAAATATAAAAAATAAAAAATAAAAAATATTAAAAAATCTATAAAAATAAAAAAAATTAAAAAAAAGAAATCAAATTTCAGAACCTATTTTCAGAGTCCAGCGTGCTAACCATTACACCATGGAACCCGCTCCTCAGACCCTATTTTCAGTAAGTTTCCTAGTCATAATGTTACAATGCAAAAAATTATTAATCAAAAATATTTTAAAATTAAGCTCCTACTGATCAAACATGTCTTGTAATTTCCCAAAGAACCAACAGAGGGCGCAAGACCATTAACAGTAACAACTTCAACCTATAAAGTTTCATCATGGCATTTACTTCCTAAGTTTAAAGAAAAAAGAAGAAACGGCAACTTAGAAATTCCACATGATTAAATGTGTCATATAAATAAATCTAAATTAAGCTGAAAATAAGTATCAAATAGTGCAAGGTATTTTATATAAAGAAGCAATGCAGGAGTATAAAAACCTGAAGGATAGTAAAACAAATTTTAAAAATCTATCCTGACAAGACAATAAACATAACACTACTACAAACAAAGATGTCATTTTGTTCTAGTTTACATGTTATTAAAAAAAAAGTAATAATGATAGGAAGTGCATTATGTATTTTTATTTTTACTCTCTGAACTACTTGAGAGAAACTCCAAAGCACTCAGCACTGACTTGTTAGTGAACACGAGATGAAGCGAAACAGCTCTGGAATGGATTTTCTAAATCTGTTTTTCGTAAAGAGTATTTATCTAACAGATAATATAGTGAAATCTAATGCATGCAATGAGAATACTAGAGTTATGAAATAAATTCAACTGAGAAGTTTGCCCGACTAAGAATGAAAGAAAAAGAATCAAAGTATGAAAAAATTGTGTCATTTGCACCCCATTTTTTTAAGGAAGCAGGCTGCTAGGATAATGAAATGAAAATATGCTAAAGGAAGAAACTATGCGGTCTGAAGCTGCGTAGACTGCTTTCTGACCTAAGCAAACACCATACGGGTTTAGGACCCAAACTATATCTGGAGCCAATTCAAAGGTCAAACTCAAGGTGCTACTTTATTTTCTAAAGGTGCTACTATATTTTCTAAATATACTTGGAAGACTACATATAGAACATCTGCTCTAGTGCTTTCATGTTGTTATCAGGCTACGTAAGTTAAGAACAATGAAACACAGTTCTCAGAAGATGATGTTAGTTAGGTATGATAACACTTTAAACACAATATCCTAAGGTTTTATTCATGAAAACCAAAAAGCCAATAGATATGTATGAGAAAACATTTCCAATTCTTAAATCTAAGTGTCCAAAACTTTAAAAAGTTATTATTATTAAAACATATATGAATCCAAAGCCACGGTTTCTGTACAAGAAAAACTATGTTAAAACCTCATAATATTCACATTTAAGATGATAAATTCAAGAGATCATACCTATTATTAGTAGTCAAATCACACTGAAATCCCGAGGCCTGGTGTGAGAACCTCACAAGAGGACACCGAGCATTTAAGATTTTCTGTACACCCACACAACCAGGGCCAAAGTGGTCAAGGCATTCTCCTATCACAGACAGGATCTTCTGAGTTGCAATCCTTTCTGAAGGAACATTTTTCACTTGAAATTCCATCAGAAAATTTCCGGAGGTCTGAATAATAAAAACATTTGTAAATGGGAGCTTTTTATAGGAAGGAATTTCTTAAACTTTCTAGAAGGATGCTCTAAATCATTTTTGGCACAACAGAAACCAAAAAACAAGAAACACACACTCAAAAAGTTCTTCATGAAATCAAAGCCAACAGCACTTAAAAAATCTTCAGTTGTCTTTTGTTTCTTCAGAGTATAAAGTACTAAATTAAAAAATCACTGGCTTTGTACAATTAACTGATATGCCACTATGTATCATATAACACAAAGTAACATTACATGTAGAACCACTGACTCTATAAATTCAGGGACCATCTATCTGCCTTTTCCCAGTTAGCCATTACATCATAAAAGATGTTTTAAGCCCACCGTAGTTAGAATAGGAAGTACATGTACAAATCAAATCAAACAGCAAATCAATAGAAGAAAACAAACTATAATCTGACTTTAACTATATAGAGGAATTTAATACAAATGACTCCATAAATCACTGGGTTAAAATTACTATTTAACAAATGAGTCAAGTAGCCCTTGAGAAAAATAAACTGGATCCTGACTTCAGCCCTTAACCAAAGTAAATTCAACATAAATCAGATTTACACACAAAAAGTTTTATCAGTAAAAACAAAGAATGTTTTTGCAAGACACCCAAAATGTAACAGCATATTTAAGGTCAAAATGAAGATACAGAAGAAGACACACAAAGCAAATAACAAGTGGTTATCTTAACAGACAAAAAAGAATGTAAGGAAAAAGCATACGTAAAAATAAAGGACATAATTTAATGATAAATGAACAGTAAGAAGATATAATAATCATATACCTATATACCCACATGAAGCTAACATAGCCTTTAAATAAAACAAACATCAAAAGAATTCCTAGGGAAACTTAACAAAACCAAATAATCATGAGATTTCAGAATATTTCAATGACTAGATAAACAGATTAAAAAAAATTAGTTAAGATACGGACAATCTGAATAACACAATAAATAACCTAGGCCTAACGGAAAAACTCCAGAATCCTTGGAAAAAAATAATTCATTTTATTGTGTATGTGTAGAATATTTACAAAAAAAAAGATCATATATTTTATCAATACAAAGAAAGACTTTCTAATTCCGAAGAATCAATATCAAATAGATCATATTCTTTAGCCACAATGTTTACTAAAGTTTAGAAACCAACAGTTACAATTTTACGAAGTCCAAAGATTACTTTTAAAATAGCTTTAGTGATCTAATGAAATATCATTACCTTGTTGGTGTTGAATTTTCCAATTTCACCTAGATCCAAAAACATGTCCAAATCACATCCTAATTTCCCAAAACTGTTCACGGAGGAGCCAAAGGGTCTCACTGTACAGTCCTGAAAATACGCAGCTGCGAGGTCTTCAATAAGAGAACAGGTGAGGTATCTGAGCTTAATGTCCTCCTCCGTCAGCTGCAGCCCCTTCAGGAGAGTGTTCAGCTGATCATCTATCTAGCTGGCCAGAACAAAACCAACAAAATACAGACCATGTACAGGTCATAGAAAATAACTGTCATTTGACTTCCAGAGATCTGATGGCTTTGGAGACCTACCATAACAACATATTCTTTTTTTCCATCAATTGCAGAAGTTGATTAAATTTTTAAAAAAATATTCCTTTAAAAAGAACTGAGGGGGGGGCGCCTGGGTGGCTCAGTGGGTTAAGCCTCTGCCTTCGGCTCAGGTCATGATTCCAGGTCCTGGGATCGAGCCCCGCATCGGGCTTTCTGCTTAGCAGGGAGCCTGCTTCCCCCTCTCTCTCTCTCTGCCTGCCTCTCTGCCTTCTTGTGATCGCTGTCTGTCAAATAAATAAATAAAATCTTTAAAAAAAAAAAAAAAAACTGAGGGAATGATAACTTTGGCAAAATCAAAGTTGGCTAGAGCTAAACTCACTATTACTTTACAATTAAAGTATTGTTTTAGGAAAATGAAAAGAGTAAAAAGCTCCAGAAAGAGATCAAAACAACCACAAAGCTAGACATTTTAAATGAAGTTGGGGGAAGGAAGAACCAATGTTAAAGGCAAGAAACACTAGAAATAAGCAATGCTTCAGGTAACGAAGGCCCATGATTCCTCAACTCCTCAGAATAATAACCCTATATCTTCAGCAGAAAACTGGTGTTAAAGGCATCACATTTTGAAACTGCACTGAAGTATTTAAAATAAAAACCGTAGCCTCAAATGCCCATATTTGGAAACAGTACTGAAATCAATTGAACTAAGAAGCATTCGACTCAACAAAAGTTAGTAAAAGAAAATAAAGGAAATGTATAAGGTTAGGAATAAAATTTTTATAATTAGAAAATCAAATCAAAAATAACATTTCGATAAAAATCATGAACTAATTCTTTGAAAGTACTAAACTAGCTAAACTTCTGACAAGCCTTTGTAAGAAAAACTAAAACTAATATAAACAATGTTAGGGCAGCAAAACAGATTAAATCAGAAAGGATATCTTTTCTGAGATATTTTTAAATTTCTAGAAAAATGCCAGGGACAACTGTATGTCATTATGCTGACTGGAAAAAGAAAACCTGTACAGACCAACGGCTGAAAACTCTGGAAAAATGTGGTTACTTGGGAGGAGCACAAGAAGGGTGTGGAGGCAGGGAGTGAGGAAGGATTACTTTTACTTTTCACTAAACATATTCCCTAGTCTGACTGTCTTACAATAAGAAGCTATAATATATAAACTAATGTCATACACACACACATATTTTCAGAAATTGGGGGAAACTGGGGAAGTATACTTAAAAACTTACACTTTCTGCATAACAAAGTAATTGAGAAAGCTTCTTGCTTGAAGGAGGGGTATGATCACTGTACGGTATGCAGGATTGCTCTGAAGTCTGGTTTGACGGATTCTTCATCTTTACATTGAAGAAACGTGACTTGAATGGAATTGCAGCCTCTGTGTCCATACTCGGAGTGCGAGTTACGTTCTGCAGTGAAGTGATACTTTCCTTTTGACAAAACTCCACAACAGCATAAAGACCCTATGCCAAAATCATAAGGAAAAACAGAAGACATCTCAGAAGGATAGATTTCACATAGTATTTCAGTTCAAATATCCGAATGATTATCGTAATACTAAAAAAGATTCATTACAAATGATACACTTCTAACACAACCGCTGGTTTTAATCATTTTAAGCAAACTAAGAAAAGGAACACCATGAAGGAATATTAGCCAATAGAAGCTGAAAACAATGACGAAACAGAAAATCAAAAGGCAAATCTTGAAAGAAGTTGCTGTGGCCGATGTGGAAGAGGTTACTGCCTATGTTCTCTAGGATTCTGATAGATTCTTGCCCCACGTTGAGGTCTTTCATCCTCAGTTTATCTTTGTGTATGGTATAAGAGAATTTATCTTTGTGTACGGTATAAGAGAGTTTATCTTTGTGTATGGTATAAGAGAATGGTGAGTTTCATTCTCCTATACGCAGCTGTCCAATTTTCCCAACACCATTTATTGAAGAGACTTTTTACCACTGGATACTTTTTCCTGCTTTGTTGAAGATTATTTGACCATAACGAATTGTGGGTCCGTATCTGGGCTCTCCACTCTGTTCCACTGGTCTATGTGTCTGTTTTTGTGCCAGTACCATGCTGTCTTGGTGATCACGGCTTTGTAGTGAAGCTTGAAATCAGGCAACGTGATGCCCCCAGCTTTGTTTTTCTTTTTCAACATTTCTTCGGCAACTCGGGGTCTTTTCTGATTCCATACAAATTTTAGGATTATTTGTTCTAGCTCTTTGAAAAATGCTGGTGGAATTTTTATCAGGATAGCACTGAAAGTGTAGACTGCTCAAGCCACTTTGGAAAACAGTGTGGAGATTCCTTATGAAATTAAAAAGAGCTACGGTATGACCCTGAAATTACATTAGTGGGTATTTACCCCAGAGATTCAGATGCAGTGAAAAGAAGGGCCATCTGTACCCCAATGGTCATAGCAGCAATGGTCACAATCGCCAAACTGGAAAAAGCCAAGAAGCCCTTCAACAGATAAATGGATAAAGAAGATATGGTCCATATATATAATGGGAGTATTATGCCTCCATCAGAAAGGATGAATACCCAACTTTTGTATCAACATGGACGGGACTGGAGGAGATAATGCTGAGTGAAATAAGTCAAACAGAGAAAGCCAATTATCATATGATTGCACTTACTTGTGGAGCATAAGTAGTAACATGGAGGACATTGGGAGAAGGAAAGGAAAAATGAATTGGGGTAAATCGTAGGGGGAGACAAACATGAGAGACTGTGGACTTTGAAAAACAAACTGAGGGTTTTAGAAGGGAGGGGGGTAGAGGGTTGGGTGAGCCTGGTGGTGGGTATTAAGGAGGCCACGTATTGCATGGAGCACTGGGTATGGTGCATTAAACAATGAATCTTGGAACACTGAAAAAATAAAATCAAATTTTAAAAA
The DNA here is from genome assembly GCF_010015895.1 of Lontra canadensis. NCBI lineage: Eukaryota > Metazoa > Chordata > Mammalia > Carnivora > Mustelidae > Lontra > Lontra canadensis. The sequence goes on along the minus strand of NW_022631070.1, from coordinate 131,189 downwards.
AAAATCAAAAGGCAAAACAAAAATCCCTCACCCCCAGCCTTTATCCCTAAGATAACAGACTACTTAAAGTATTCAAATGATGGAATCAGTCAGCTTTAAGTTACTTATAATTCTGTTATAATGCCATAAGGATGTCTATTCTCATACCAAATAAGTCATTTAAGAAATTTAAGGATATCAAAAGAGAATCTAACATTACCATATTGCAAATAACAGAGTCTTTTTCTTTCAAAGGCATGAATGGTAAATTGTTTTCAAATACTTACAAAGCTCTCATAGAAGAAATGATTACTAATAGGTCCATGTTGAGATAAGTATTTCAGAAACTTTTTTTCACTGATTTTATTCGGGCAATGTATTAAAACAGTTCGCTGTGCCTGTTCTCGTCTTTCTTTCTGCACCTCAGAGAATTTCTTTTTGGGAGTCCAGTCTTCAGAGCCTATGAATGAGACAAAAACATTTCCAGTGCATGTGTGTGCTTGCACGTTCTCTCTCTCTCTCTCTCTCTCATACACACACACACACACACACACACACAGATATAAAATTTAAAGCATATTTTGAAAAGGTATATAAAGATTTTATAGCTGACTAAAACCATTAAATCCAAAACTCATCTTCTTTCTTCTTTACCTATGTAAGAATGAAGCTCTACTACTTCCAATTTTCATTTTACCATTCTCCTGGTTTTGATTTACTGCATTCAATGCCTAGCACTGAAAAGAGAGATCCACAAAATTTTAAAAGCAAAATCAGGAACGTAAAATCACTTGTGTAACACCTTCCCAAATGCACACATACAAAATCTGTACAAAGTATAACATTCCAAAGCCTAAAGGAAATTATTACAAGCCTGAATGTAATGAGAATGAGTTTAGAACTTTAATGTATTAAAGTAAGTTATTATCGTTCTTCTTTAACCGTGGGCCTTGATCCGACTGAAACAATTAACAATGAATTACCAACTACCATGCTGTGTATCACAGGGAAATCAAAGAATTTAAAATCCAGTTGCTGCCCATAAAAGTTCATGATAATTTTACTAACAAAATACAGGGTTATTTCTTTTTTCATCAAAACCACTCCAGGGGGTACCTGGGTGGCTCTAAGCACCTGCCTTCAGCTCAGGTCATGATCTCAGGGTCCTGGGATCAGGTCCCACATTGGGCTCTCTGCTCAGCAAAGTCTGCTTCTCCCTTTCATTCTCCCTCTGTGCTTGCCCCGCCCCCACCTCTCTCTTTCTCTCTCTCTCTCTCAAATAAATAAAATCTTTGGGGGGGGGGACCACCCCAAGGGTTAGGTGTTTTACAACCAAAGGAAATTAAGACAAGAGCTGTGAAAGTCAAGATTTAGGTATTAATAATCAATGACCAAGAAGGAAAGATCGCCAACTAAGTATAAGGAAAAAGAAAATCATTCAAGTTCTAAGAGCATATGAGAACGAAACACTGAGTTTTAAAAACTAATTTTTTTCCTCCAATCTATTTAACTTCTAGTTGGGTGGCTTAAAAGTGTTTCCAGAAATCTGGAGATAGATTCTAGAGATTATAAATCACCAAGTCTGGTATCGATACTCCAAAGAAATTCCAAAGAAATTAAATAGTACAGAAAATAGAATTGTTATATGGAAATTGGCAGATGCTTTTAGACCTGTCTTCCTTCAGAAGATTATAATACTGATGGATCAAGGAATAGTACAAACACACTGCACCTTAATTTCAGCAAACTCTAAGACATCCTCACAGACCAGACAGACAAATGCGTTTAACCAGTAAGGGCTTGCTGAACCCTAACTTCTGTTCAATAGCACAGACCCAGAGGCAGTTTCTAATGGCACACCACAGAACTCCGGACCCTGACATAGTCCACATTTCCAACTGATCAAACACATATTGAGTACCTTCCCTACATTCACTGTAGCAGGTGCTGAAAACGCATCTGTTAAATAGGGGTCCACATCTCCATTCTGAATGTCCACTCTTTAACATCAATCTCTTATTTCAAGGTCTGATTCCTAAACTGGTCTCATTCACACCAGTCTTTTCCTTCTCAAGCCATTCTTTGTTGACAAAGTGATCTTTATAAGATAATCTTTAAAAAGTCTCATTGTTTGACCTCTCTGCTTCAAACCCGTCAGTAGCTTCCCTACTGCATTCAAGATCAAGTCTAACCCTGATAGCATGGGTATAGTAATTGGCATTTTGTCCTACCACTCCCTTTCAAAGTCAATTTCTACCATTTCCTCCTTCTGCACTGTTCACTTAAGCTACTCCACACACAATACTGCCACATACTGTGAACTTTTAAAATTGTCCTGTCTCTGAGTGGAATGCCCACTTTCTCATTTTCTGCTCAAAAACTCTATTCACCTTTCCATAGGTCTGTGAAGACTTTTGACTTTCCAGGTAGAATCTCCTCCACTCCGTATTACCTTACTTCAACACTTGTGAGAGAAGGTAATTCATGGTGTTGTACTTACTTAACAAGATGGAAAAAATATCTGTCCTCCATACTGAGGGGAGAAACTATTATTATTTTGATCTCAGTCTACTGACAGTTCTTCCAATTTTTCCTATTTCCTTTTTTTTTTCTTACACCGGATCTGCCTAGATCACCTCACCCACTCTTCCCTTCTGAGTCTAGACTGATGTCTAAGGGCTTACTGTAAAAGTAAAGTCAAATTGTTAAATTTTATAAAGTGAAAGTATAACTCCTTCCCTTGTTCTCTGTCCCTAGTAACACCCAGCCATTAAGTGTGGTATTTAAGCTTCCAGACATTTTTAAGGCACATATAAACATACACATTTGTGTTTCTCCACAGATAAACATTTTTTACATAATTAAAAGATTACTGAAATCATATTATACATTGTTTTATAATATACTTCTGAAGACTTAATACATCAGGGACACTTGTGTTTGTATATGTTTACCTCATTATTTAAGTAACTGTTTAAGTATTCTTGTTAATTTATCATAATTTAGCCAATCCTCTGCTGATAAATATCCAGGGGCTTTTCCTTTCTTCACTACTACTAACAATACTGCAGTATCAACTGCGCACAACGTCTTTGCACTTTTATGCAAGTATATCCCTGCAGTTGGTCACTAGGAAGAGGAGAGACTGAATTTAAGATTGATAGAGAAGTCTGATAAAAGATAAAGAAATGTGCTTGAGAAGATGGGAGAGGTAGAAACCAAAGAATTAACAGTTCTGGTCTTGAACAACAGTAGGTACGAATGATGAGGACAAGACAAAGTTGTGAAGGAAGGGACAAAAAATTCAGGTTGTTTGAGGCGCCTGGGTGGCTCAGTGGGTTAAAGCCTCTGCTTTCAGTTCAGGTCATGGTCCCAGGGTCCTGGGATGGAGCCCCGGCATCGGGCTCTCTGCTCAGGAGGGAGCCTGCTTCCCTCTCTCTCTGCCTGCCTCTCTGCCTACCTGTGATCTCTGTCTGTCAAATAAATAAAATCTTTAAAAAAAAAAAAATTCAGGTTTTTTTATTATCTCACAAAAGGCTTAGCAAATCTACAAATGACACAAAGTTTAGAGTAAAAAGTAGTGAGTGCTAATGTTTTATGACCGACTCAACTTATGGTACTGATGACCTAATCTGGTAAGCATAAACTTAAAACAAAAAATAAGGCTAAATACTGTCCTACATCTAAAATTAAAAACAACACAAAGATACAATGACATAGTGGGGAAGAAAATCAACCTAGGAGTAGTTGCATATAAAGGGCCCAAAATTTCGATTTGATCATAGCTCAGAATTAGTCAAAGAAATGTCTTAATTTTGGGGGTATGGATAGGAAGAGAATAGAGAAACATATATAAAACTCCAAACTTTATTAAAGCAAATATTTTCAAAAATCCAAATCTAAGAGATAACAGCATTTCTTTCCTATTTACTGGCCAGGCCACATATGCAATATATGTTCTCCTCTGGACATACTGGATATGAAGGATATTAAAGAACCAGATAGGGGTGCCTGGGTGGCTCAGTAGGTTTTGTCTGCCTTTGGCTCAGGTCATGATCTCAGAGTCCTGGGATCCGGTCCTGCATCAGGGACTCTCTTCTCTGCTCAGCAGGAAACCTGCTTCTTCTCCTATTCCCCCTGCTTGAGCACGCACTTGCTCTGTCAAATAAATTAGGTCTTTAAAAAAAAAAAAAAAACAAACCAGAGAACATCTGGAGAATAGTAGTAAAAGGTCTAGAAAGTGACAGAGAATTACTATAAATAAAGTGGGATTTACAGCCTGGAAAAAAACTATTGAGAACCCAAATGCTGTCTTCAAATATAACAGTGAGCCCTCCATTCGCCACAGCACTTTAGTTTTCCAAGCACTTTTACATATATACTCTATATTTTGATTCTCACAATAACCTCTGAGATAGAGCGGGTCTCATAACTGGTGAAAAAATGGCACAAAATCAAATGTCTAATAAGGTAGGTAGCCATTTACAGAATTAATCTGTTGTCTGGTTGCCAGCAATGGTCCCCCTTGTTGGAGGCACAAGACATCCCTGCTTGTAGAAAACCACTGTATTAAGGGGGGGGGGGGGGGGCAAGTCAATATAGTTATCCTCCCTGTGACACTGACCCTCACTCCATTAGATGGCCTAAGATTATGAGACTATTTTGGAAAGCTCCTCTGGGTCCAAAGCGGGGGTGGGCACGGGATGTGATCAATCAAAAGTTCTTTCTTCGGGGCGCCTGGGTGGCTCAGTGGTTTGGGCCTCTGCCTTCAGCTCAGGTCATGATCCCAGGTTCCTGGGATCGAGCCCCACATCGGGCTCTCTGCTCGCGGGGGAGCCTGCTTCCCCCTTCCTCTCTCTGCCTGCCTCTCTGCCTACTTGTGATGTCTGTGTCGAATAAATAAATAAAATATTAAAAAAAAAAAAGTTCTTTCTTCAAATTCTACAAATTCAGGTAAAAGATGATCTTATGCTTCCTTCTGGTGAATGCTACAAACAGGTAAACATGAAGCTGCGGTGGCCATGCCTCTGTGGAGAAGATTCTGAGATCAGGAGGCCACCAAACAACAGCTGAGAAAAACAACAAGACCCTACATTGGCCATATCCATCCAGCTGACCTTAATGCACCTAGCTCTCTCTGAAGTTTCGTGACATGGCTTGGTTTGTCCTCCCCCATCTACTTAAGCTAATTCAAGTTAGCTTCTGTCACCTGGACCCCAAAAAGAGATGAATAATACACTGCATATTCTCATTCTTAAAATTGAGGTTCTTCTCCACTACTTAAATAAAAGCTATGTCAATGTTAAGCTTATTTAGCTCATTACAAACATTTTCCAACCATTAGAGCCTGACCAAAAAATGGAATTGACTGATTTTGGACTAGTGTGTTCCTTGTTACTACAAATATTACTAGAAATGTTTTCCATCAAGTTCTCACACTAAATGGAAACCTCAATTGGAAATTTCTCAAGTCCCTTCCAATTATAAAATGTTATATTTCTGAGTATAAAGTGCAGTTACCTTCTTCTCTTTTTAAAAATGGAAAAGAAGGGGCGCCTGAGTGGCTCAGTGGGTTAAGCCGCTGCCTTTGGCTCAGGTCATGATCTCAGGGTCCTGGGATCGAGTCCCGCATCGGGCTCTCTGCTCAGCAGGGAGCCTGCTTCTCTCTCTCTCTCTCTCTCTCTCTGCCTGCCTCTCTGTCTACTTGCGATCTCTCTCTGTCAAATCAATAAATAAAATCTTTAAAAAAAAAAATGGAAAAGAAATCCATAGGAATGTTTTGTTAGGCACCATAAGAGTCTGTTTAGCCAGTTATGATACAAAATGAAACACATTTCCTATGAAAAACAACAAAGCTGTACAAAATGAAGAGTATAACCTGGGAATCCGGTTCTTTCCTTACCTACTTAACAGATGGGTAAGTTTGAACGAGCCATTTGGACTAGCCTGTTTCTTCATCTATAAACTGCTGTAATAACTCCTTCCACACCAGCCTGACAGAGTTTTAGTTCTCAAAGAGCATAAGAAAAAAAAAAAAAAAAAAAAAAAAAAACTCCCAAATCTAAACCACTATATAGATGTTAAATTACAATAGCTTCGGGACGCCTGGGTGGCTCAGTTGGTTGGACGACTGCCTTCGGCTCAGGTCATGACCCCGGAGTCCCCGGATCGAGTCCCGCATCGGGCTCCCAGCTCCACGGGGAGTCTGCTTCTCTCTCTGACCTTCTCCTCGCTCATGCTCTCTCTCACTGTGTCTCTCTCAAATAAATAAATAAAATATTAAAAAAAAATTACAATAGCTTCTTTGGCAGAATCCTTACTCAAATTTTCAGTAACTTGAGAATTTTTAACAGAACCACCTCCTACCAAATACAATCCATCAGTATGTCAATGAAATATCATAGTAAGTAACAATTCCTGCTCCCTGTCCATATGAATCTTCATTTTATATAGTCTGATAAGAAGAGTAAACCTACAATTTATTTTAGGGAACATTTTACTTGTTTAGCCTACTATAAAAATATTCCCAGAAATAATTTCATCTCTTAAAACTATAGCAGAAATCGACAGTTTGCTTACTAACTCTACTGGAGGTCTAAAAGAACTCACCTATGTATCCCAGCACAAGTTACTTTGCTTTTTGAGCCTCTCTGTACACCTGTTAAGTGGCGAGAGTTGATACATTCTTTGCTAGATTGTTTTAAAAACTGTAAATCAGATACCGTAGCTCCAGAGTCACAAGAGGGGTTCAATCATAGTGAGCTCCTCCATACACAAAGCAGCATAAAAATTCAGAACGTCTGCGGGACAGCAGCCTGTTCCGGTGAATGCAAATCTGTTACCATGTTACCAAAATGGCCAAAAGAATAAACCAAAGGACAGTATTTTCCACAAGCAGAACACTGTATTTGGGAGCCGCGAATACTGCTATTTCATTATTGCTTTACTATCCTCGTTCTCCATCAGTAACTTGTAAAATCAGATACATTTGTAAATGAAGCAACTGACTGATGTGTGGCATCGCTGTTTTCATTGGGAACGTTGTTTTGCCAAATTATAAAATATTAGCAAGCCTATTTAAATACTTTAATTACTGCAGACAGGCGCCCTCAACCAAACATCACCCAAACCACTCCCACCATGAGCAAGGAGCGGCCCTGCGAACCCCTAATGAGTTTAGAGGAGGACGGGACACGGCCTCACCCTATTGCCAAAGGCTCCACGGACGTATACACAAGCCACGCGCTCGCCCAAGATCCCAGTCTCTTCCCCCCTTCCCCGGCCCGCTGTGGGTCGCCGAAACAGCAAACCGGGTACACGGCGCCCTCACCTGTCTCCACGTTCCTCGAGGACTGCTCTTCTCTCTTAACGTCTGTGGCCACAGTGCCTGGGCAACTGAGAAGCCTGTGGGTAGGACGCAGGACTTGACCTCTCTGAGCACAGAGGGGTAAACGTGCCAACATCCCCACGCCGCGAGCCGCCATTGCCAAAGCAATAGAAGTAGGAAAACGAAAGGGCACGGGCTCTCGCGCATGCGCGCTGAGGCGAAAGGAATGGGAAGCCTAGAGGGTCAAACTAGGCGAAAACTGCCCGACGGAATCTCCCTTTGCTTTCCGCTCTCCTACGGTTCTCCGAAAGACCCCCGCAAGAGAATAAGCCCACTCCCTGCTCTTCAAAATAGTCCTGAAAAGGGAACCAGAGAGCAAGGTCCTGAGGAAGGAGCACTGACTTGGGAATCTACACTTAAGAGTATAATAAATGACAGCACTTTTTCTTTAACAGACGGTGTTGTGGGTGCTCTGCTCATTAACTGTCAATCCTTACAACAACCCTGTGAGATAGGAACGATTATCTCCATTTATTTATGGGGAGACTAGGACATACGGAAGTTAGGTGAACATTTCTGAAGTTGCACAGCCAGTCGGGAGCAGAGATGGGAGTTAAACCTAGATTATCTGGTGCAAAGTTTTTGTTTGTTTTGTTTTTTGTTTGTATTTCTTTTTCTTTTTTTTTTTTTTTAAAGATTTGTTTATTTATTTACTTATTTGACAGAGAGCACAGGTAGGCAGAGAGGCAGGCAGAGAGAGAGAGGGAAGCAAGCTCTCCGACGAGCAGAGAGCCCAATACAGGGCTCCATCTCAAACCCTGAGATCATGACCTGAGCCCAAGGCAGAGGCTTAACCCACTGAGCCACCCAGGCGCCCCTGGTTTTGTTTTTGTTTTTGTTTTTCTTGTAACAAGTTTATTAAGATTTAGTTAACATGCTACACAGTTCACCCCTTTTGGTGTACCATTCAACGGTTGTTGGTATATTTACAAAGTTGTGCAGCAATCACCATAATTATTTTTAGAACATTTCATCACCTCCAAAAGAAACCTCCTGTCCCTTAGCTATCACTCCCCGAATCACCACACTCCCCAGCCCTACAGGACCACTTCTCTCCTTTTTGTCTCTACACTGTGGTCTATTCTAGACATTTCCTATAAATTGAATTATGCAACATGTGGTTTTTACGGCTGGCTTCGTTCACTTGGGGTAACACTTTCAAGGTTCTTCCATGTTGTGGCATCTGTTAGTACTTCACTCTTTTCTGTGACCAAAATAACCATCCATTACATGGTGTTAAAAGATAAATGGAGGCATATTAAAAATTTTAAGAGATTATTTGAGCAAAAGAATCAATTCAAATTAGGCAACATCTAATCTAGCAGATAGAAAGGACTCTCATAGCCTGAAGGGAAGACGTGAAAATAAAAACAAAAGACTTTTATAAGCCGAGGAGAGCAGGAGGAACAAGGAAGTTATACTAAGCAAAAGCCCGCTGGTTATTGCAAAGTTACTTTCCTTTAGGGGCTGTCCCAGTTCTATCCCGCAAATTAATTAACTAGTGCTGATCAGGTGATTCGTAATTGACTGGATTAAGATTCCATTTCCCAGACAGTTGAAACTAATTAAGTCTTGATTTGGTTATATGGGGTTTACACAAGTGACTCTGTTTTCTTTGGGCCTGTTGTCTTACCTTTTTTTAAAAATTTTATTTATTTATTTAACAGAGAGAGAGAGAGAGATCAATCAAAAGTAAGCAGAAAGGCAAGCAGAGGGGGAGGAGGAAGCAGGCTCCCCGCTGAGCAGAGAGCCCTATGCGGGGCTCGATCCCAGGACCCTGAGATCATGACCTGAGCCTAAGGCAGAGGCTCAACCCACTGAGCCACCCAGGCACCCCGTTGTCTTTTTTTTTTTTTTAAGATTTTATTTATTTATTTGTCAGAGAGAGAGATAGAGAGTACAAGCAAGCAGAGCGGCAGGCAGAGGCAGAGAGAGAAGCAGGCTCCCCACTGAGCAAGGAGCCCAACATGGGACTCGATCCCAGGACCCTGGGATCAAGACCTGAGCCGAAGGCAGTGGCTTAACCAACTGAGCCACCCAGGCGTCCCCCGTTGTCTTATTTTTAACAAGGAATATGCTGCATATGCTTATCCATTTCTGCTGTTTCTACCTTTGGGGTATTATAAATAATGCTACTATGAACATTTCATGTAACAGTTTTTGTGTGAGCATATGTTTTCACTTCTCTTGAGCATACACCTATGAGTGGAAGTGCTGGGCCGTATGGTAACTCTGTGTTTAATCTTTCTAGGATATGTCAGGCTATCTTCCAAAACAGCTGCACCATTTTCATTCCCACTAACGTGTAAAAAGTTTCCAATTTCTGCATATTCTTGCAGAATTCATATACTTATTTTCTGATTTTTTTTAATAACCACACTAGTGGGTACAAGTAGTATCTCATGTTTTATTTGCATTTGATGAATGATGAGCTCTCTTCATGTCATTTGTGTATTTGAAGAAATATCTATTCAAATCCTTCTTCCATTTTTTTTGTAAGGTTTTATTTATGTATGTATTTATTTGTCAGAGAGAGAGTGTGCACAAGTATGCAGAGCGGCAGGCAGAGGGGGAGAGAGAAGCAGCCTCCCCGCTGAGCGAGTAGCCTGATGTGGGACTCGATCTCAGGACCCTGAGATCATGACCTGAGCCAAAGGCAGCGGCTTAACTGACTAAGCCACCCAAGCATCCCCCTTCACCCATTTTCAACTGGATTATTTTTACTACTGTTTCAAGAGTTATTTATATACTCTGGATTATAAGTCCTTATCAGATACATGATTTGCAAACACTTGATCCTATTCTGTGGGTTGAACTTCACTTTTTTGATGGTGTCCTTTGAAACATAAAAGCTAATTTTGATGAAATCTAATTTCTTTATTTTTTTCTTTTATTGCTTGTGTTTTAGTGTCATATTTAAGAAACAGTACCTCACCTGAGGCTGTGAAGCTTTACCCCTATGTATGCTTCTAAGATTTTAATATTTTCAGTTCTAACATTTAGGTCTTTGATCAATTTTGGATAAATTTTTGTAGATGATATGAGGTAGGCATCCAATTTCATGGTTTTGTGTGTGGATATTCAATTTGTCCCAGTGCTATTGTTTAAAAGACTCTACTTTATCCATTAAATGGTATTGGCATATTAATTGAAGTCAGTTGACGATAGATACCAGGCTTATTTCTGGATTCTCAATCCTATTTTATTGATCTATATGCCTATCCTTATACCAGGACCACACTACCTTGATCAATGTAGCTTTGTAGTAAGTTTTAAATTCAGGAAGTATGAGTTTTCCAAACTTGTTCTTCTTTTCCAAGACTGTTTTGGCTATATTAGGCCCCTAGGTTTCCATATGAATTTATGATTATCTTCTTAGTTGCTGCCAAAAAGGTAGCTGAAATTTTGATAGGAATTGTGTTGAACCTGTAGATCAATTTCAGGACTATTGTCATCTTAACAATATCAAATCTAAAACATGAACATGGGGACGCCTGGGTGGCTCAGTTGGTTAAAGCAGCTGCCTTCGGCTCAGGTCATGATCCCAGCATCCTGGGATCGAGTCCCACATCGGGCTCCTTGCTCGTCAGGGAACCTGCTTCTCCCTCTGCCTCTGCCTGCCATTCTGTCTGCCTGTGCTTGCTCTCTCTCCCTCTCTCTCTCTGACAAATAAATAAATAAAAAAATCTTTAAAATAAATAAATAAAACATGAACATGGAAGGCCCTTTTATTTATTTAAGTCTCCTTTAATTTCTTTCAACAGTGTTTTCCAGTTTTCACTGTATGAATCTTACACTTATTAAATTTATTTCTGAGTATTTTGTTCTTTATGATGCTACTATAAATGAAATTGTTTTCTTCATTTTGCTTATGGATGTTTCATTGCAAGTAGATAAAACAGTCAATAGAGTGTCCATTGCAAAAATTGATCTTTGTATGTTAATAGTGTATCCAGTAACCTTGATAACTCAGTTTTAGTTCTAATAGTTTTTTTGGAGCTGCGTCAGATTTTTCTATATATAAGTTCATGCCATCTGCAGAGAGAAATTGTTTCACTTCTCCCTTTACAGTTTGGAAGCTTTTATTTCATTTACTTACCTACTTCATCTGGCTAGAACCTCCAGTACAGTGTTGAATAGAGATGGTGAGAATGCACATCCTGTATTGTTCCTGTTCTTAGTGGAAAAGCATCCGGTCTTCTCTTATAGTTTAAGATGTTAGCTGTGGGTGTTTTGTAGATATCTTTTACCAGGTTGAAGAAGTAACCTCCCCTTACTGTTTATTAAGCATTTTTATCATGAAAGGGTGTGGGATTGTTTTTGTTGTTGTTGTTTTGTTTTGTTTTTTTCCCTACATCCATTGAGATGATCTTACATTTCTGTCTTGCATTCATTCAATACTATATATATATATATATATATATATATATATATATATATTACATTAATGAATCTTCAGGTGTTAAACCAATCTTGCATTCCTGCAATAATCCCACTGGTGATGGTGTATAATCATTTTTACATGTTGCTGCATTCAGCTTACCTATATTACTACTCTAACCTCTTAACTGGTTTGCCTCCTTTTATCACGTTCCATACAGTCTGTTCTCAGTCCTCTGGCTACAGTGTTGTGATCATGTCATTCATTTCAAAACACTCTATGGACTTCTTTCCCACTTCAGAGTCAAAGCTAAAATCTTACAAGATCTGGTATAAATGAGCCTCCCAATTCTTCTAGAGCACATTTCCTGGCACTCTCTGTCTCATTTACTCTGCTCTTCCTATCCTAGTCTCCTTGATATTTCTCAGAAATCCAAGAAAATTTGCACCTCAGGACATTAGCACTTGTATTCTCTTCCTTGGTTGTTTTTCTCCCATATGGCTTATTTTCTTACTTCCTTCAGGCCCCTGTTCAACTGTTGCCTCACTAGAGAAGCATTTTCTGATCATCTTATAAAATAACAATGCTTTTACCCTCAAGTATGGCCTATTATTTCCTATTCTTTTTTTTTTAAGATTTTATTTATTGATTTGACACAGAGAGAGAGAACACAAGTAGGCAGAGAGAAAGGCGGTGGGCGGGGGGGGGGTAAGCAGGCTTCCTGCTAAGCAGAGAGCACGATGCCGGGCTTGATCCCAGGACCCTGAGATCATGACCTGAGCCGAAGACAGAGGCTTAACCCACTGAGCCACCCAGGTGCCCCTATTTCCCATTCTTCTTACCTGCTCTTTCCTGATAGCATATTTTACCATCTGACACTCTCTGTATATGTTTCTATGCTTGTTTTACTTACTGTCTTTCCTTAAGTACAGCATAAGCTCAAGTAAATATATTTACATATTTATTGGACAGGTATTATCGATTTATTACTATGGGCAATGTTCTAAGTGCTGGAGGTAAAATTAAAAAAAAAACCCACACAGATAAAATCCTTGCCCTATGGGGCTTATCTTTCAGTAGGGAGAGATATTCAATAAACTAGTATAATTAAAATATGAGTATGTCAGTAGTGATGAGTACAATAGAGAAAGATTTTGCAAGAAATATGGAGGTCACTAATATTCTTAGTAAAAGCTATTTTAATGGAAGGTGGATATGAAAACCCAATTGGAATGGGTTCAAGCATGAATGAGAGGAGAAAAATTAGAACAGATGGTACAGAAAATTACTTTAGGAATCTTACTACTAAGGTGAATAGAGAAATGGTGCATGAAGAAATAACATATTTGTACATTGATTCAAACAATCCCAGTAGAGATAGAAAATAGATGTTATGGGAGCCAGAAGAGAAAATTGCTGAGGATGTCCTTTAGTAGTTCTTGAGAGAGGATGTGTCTAGTTCCCAAGTGAAGGGATCAGACTCGGAATATGGACTATATGAAGTGATGTAGATAGGTGGTGTGTTTGTTAAATGAATAATTCACTGGTGATCATAATAGTAGAGTACTTGCCCCAGGAAAATTCCAGCAAGTGGCCTCACATCATGGGGCTTTCCCTAATGTCCTTGGTGAACTGAGATCATCTTTGTATGTAAAATAGTCAACTAGGTTACAGTCCACAATATTAAATCTGGGTTTAAGTGCTAACTTGTTCTCATTTTCTCAAGACTGTTGCAACAATTCTTTTACTTGGAAGCATTTTAATACGATATATCAGAAAACCAAATCAAATTATGTAAGTTTAAAAAACACATTCATGACTTTTACCCAACATTTCCACTTCGAAGAATTTACCCTATAGATATACTTGTATGACTGTGCAAGGTTATATGTACAAGGAGGTTCACTGCAGCATTAATTGTAAAAGCAAAAAATGGAAATAACTCCAACATCAATCGTTGGTTACATCAACTAGGGTAGAAACATACCATGATACTCTCTTCCTTTATTACAAAGAATAAGTTACTTTGTCCAGAGGATACCTCTGGCATGAAAAGACTTCAAATTTTTACATCATAGAATTCTAATTGTACACAAATTTTTACAAAAAGAGTGTGTCAGTATATTAACTTTTATCATTTAAAAAATTCCATATAGGACACCTCAAAGATATGGTAATTTTTTATTTTTTATTTTTTACACTCTGTGGTAGGGCCATGGGTGTTCATTGTATTAGAGTTCTTCTTACCATACACATATTTGTAAATACCATTTTGTATCTATTCAATATTTAATAAAAATTTATACCCATGATATCTGATTATTTTCTTGTTAATGATTTCTCTTTCGAAAAGGTTAGTGCAAATAAATGTTTGTCAAAGAGTTGGGGGTTCTATTAGCTGAGGTCAGTTCACTCATTCTCTATGTCTATCAAGAATTGCCCACATAGCGGCGCCTGGGTGGGTCAGTGGGTTAAAGCCTCTGCCTTTGGCTCAGGTCATGATCCCAGGGTCCTGGGATTGAGCCCTGCATTGGGCTCTCTGCTTGGTGGGGACTCTGCTTCCCCCCATCCCTGCCTGCCTCTCTGCCTACTTATGATCCGTCTGTCAAATAAATAAATAAAATATTTTTTAAAATTGCCCACATAGATTCTCTTGAACATGGGAAGAAGAATCAAGCATCTGGATATCCCTGAATATTTGTTAGACAGTGGCCTTCCTTTTTTGGTTTACAAAGTTTATTGACTGCTGAGGACTGAATTGTTTCCTCAAAAAAAAAAAAAAAAAAAAAAAGATAGGTTCAAGTCCTAGCTCCCTGTACCTCAGAATATGACCTTATTTGGAAATAAGGTTGTTGTAGATGTAATTAGTTAGGACTAAGTCATACTGGAGTAGCATGGGCCCCTATCCAATGCAACTGGGGTCCTTGCAAGAAGATGGCCATGTGAAGATAGAGACACAGAAAGAATGCCATATGTTGACAAGGCACAGACTGTAGTTGTGTGGCTGTAAGCCAAAGAATGCAAAAGATTTCCAGCAAACCACAGAAGCAGGGGAGAGACAAGGAAGGATTCCCCAACAGATTTCAGAGGGAACATGGCCTCATCAACACTTGATTTTGGATTTCTAGCCTTCAGGACTGTAGGACAATACATTTCTGTCATTTCAAGCCACTTCAGTGGTGCCATTTAGCTAAGAGAAAGACTGGCGAACTAATAATCTTGCCATATACTTATACTTATTATCAATATTATTGTGACATCAGACAATAGACATCAATCAGATTCAATGAAGCTGAGGGACCCGTCTGTCCTTTGAAAGATCCTGTGAAATACAGCATTGGAAATGTCTGGAAAGGCACTCTCCAAGCTGTCAGCAGTGACAGTTCTCTATGAGAAGGGAAATCAGAGACTTAGGTGCATAGAAATGAGGGAGTTTTTAACCTATCACCATCTTAAAAAACAAACAGATATTTGTCACATCATCAAAAAGAGAAGAGAATCCTATGCAGATTGGGAATCCAATGGGAAAAGAGTGAAAAATTGTGTGTACATTTCACAGGCCACTAAAATACTTACTGTAAGTTAAGTTAGTCTTTAATAAAAAGTGAACATGTGTGAGTAAGGTCTCAGAGACCACATATATTGTTTGCGACCACGTAATTACTGAAACACTCTCACTCTCAAAGTGTTGCAGTTGGGCAATAAATTACAAGGTCAACTTACTAATGTCTTTTCAGATCCTGGTTTCCTGTTCGAGTCACCAAGAAGGATTTTCACGTTCAAAGCCAAATATATTAGCTAAGAACATCTCAGCATGCAGAGGTGCCAGAGAAAATTCTCCTAGCGGAGAAAAGCAAACTCGGAAGCTCTGGGACTTTTGAAAGTTATGCACCAATGCAATTTTTCAGTTTCTGTGAAATTGTATCTTTTATCTTTAAGATCAGGGAAATGTTGCATTCTCTACAATATCTACATATTTAGAACAGTAGACAAATAATGTTTTCTCACTATGCATTTGAATTTACTTGACTTTTCCTTTCAAATCATCTTTGAGTAAAATTGGATTGACACTCCATGGTTTTTATGCTCTCCACTCCCCGTCCCCCCATCCCCAAATGCCTGAGATTCCTACCCTCTCATCTGAAAGGTACAGCTCTAATACCGGAGACTTCTTGAGCTCCTTTATGAAATGCCTGGGTGTTCAGTAGAACACTTACCTGAATGTTTCCACCACTTTCTAGTGCCATCATCTAATAAGGGGAGACCCCTCTGGGTAAATGGCCCTTAGTAAATGAAGTGTTTGACATTGCCCAACGTTTCATTCCACGTGAGCAAGGAAAACTCACGAACTCCTTTCACTTGCTTTAGACTAATACATGTACAAAGACTGACTTAGTTTTCAGGTAAATAGAGATAAATATTTTTATTCATGCCATTTGTTCATTGATTGATTGATTCATTCATTCATTCATTCTGTGCAAAGAGCACATCTCATAGCTCGGCACCTCCAGGCTCAGCCTCATGCCTGGCAGAAGGACAATCCCTGAATATGAGCTGAAAATCAGGTACAAGCATCAACTCAGACAGAGAAAAGAGCACTGGCCTGGGAGTTAGCAGGCTGGACTCTAGTGCTACCTCTACCAGGAAGCTGCTCTGTTCGTCCTTAAGGAAAGGAATTCAACATCTTGCTTTTGTCCCTTGTGTCTGATAAACTGCAGAAAGAGAAACACGAGATCTTCTGTTTCATCATAACACAAAGACTTAAAATTCAATTAAGACCTAGTCCCTTAAACTTATGTGCCAGTAGTATAAAGTTATGCAAGACTTACATCAAGAGTTTCTTGAAGGGGTGCCTGGTTGGGCTCAGTGGGTTAAGTGTAAGACTCTTGATTTCAGCTCAGGTCATGCTTTCAGGGTCCTGAGATCAAGGCCCACATCCAGGCTCTGTGCTGAGTGTGGAGCCTGCTTGAGATTTGCTCTCTCCCTCTCCCTCTGTCCTTTCTGCTGGTGCACTCTCACCCTCTCTTTCTCTCTCTCAAAACAAACAAACAAAAATAAAAATAAAAAAGCAGAGAGTTTCTTAAAGCAAGTGTTTCTGTCCTCACGGAGTCCCTTCTCTGCCGGGAAAAACCGACTAGGCAGTATATTACTTTGGTCTAGCTTTGGTAAATGCTAAAAGGGGGAAAGAAGTGGAAAGTAGATGTTCCCCAAAAGGTATGGTGTAGTGAAGCGGGAAGGAGGGAACCAGTGTAATTGATGAGAGTGGTAAACAGACAGGCACACACTCAGGGTTGTGAGCAGTTTGATATTAGGGACTGTGACTTATTCATCCTGTTTCTCCAGCAGTAAGAACATACTAGGTTAACAATTCATTGAATTATGAACAACTTTTAGAAGTACTTGTGCTGACAGAGGACATACTCTAGTACACTTGCCTATTGCTTTTCATTTCAACCTATCTGATGATCCTTTTCTTCCATGTACTCCCTTAAAGATAGCTTTTTTATTATAATTTTTAATATTTTATTATAACTTTTATTATAATTTTACATGCTTTAAAACTTGAAGAATTTATCAATATTCTACCAATTTGGAATGAAGATAGTTTGGACAGAGATTAGTGACCTTTCTGTTATATGAAAGCAGGGCTTGCAGTGAAAATTAAAACATCACAATATATGAGTTTCTTTTAGGTACTTAAAGAACAACTTTTTAAAGTGTCCTTCAGCAAGTTTAGAGGTATTTACCAGAACTGCAAATGTGTGACACCTTTGATCCCGCAATTCTACTTTTATAAATATATTGTATACCCCTACTTGATCTTGGAGCTGCTTTCTTACAGCGAGAGATAACAGATAACCTAAATGAATGAAGAGGATCTTAATTTACTGATTTGAAACTACCTTCAAGATACATTGTGAGGGCGCCTGGGTGACTCAGTGGGTTAAGTCTCTGCCTTCGGGTCAGGTCATTATCTCAGGGTCCTGGGATCAAGCCCTGCATCGGGCTCTCTGCTCAGCGGGAAGACTGCTTCCCCGCTCTCTCTGCCTGCCTCTCTGCCTACTTTTGATTTCTCTCTCTCTGTGTCAAATAAATAAATAAAATCTTTACAAAAAAGATACATTGTGAAAATTGCAAAGTAAAAGAAACAGAGGGTAGGACACTATACGTACACACACAAACCCTTGGCTTGTATGTGTACAAACTATTTCTGGAAGGATGCACAAAAAACTGGTAGCTTTGACTGATTCGGGAGATGAACCAACTGTGAGAAGGGGATTATTTATACCTTTTGTTCCTTTAAATTTTTAAATATTTAAAAACATTGTAACTCACAGGGCGCCTGGGTGGCTCAGTGGGTTAAAGCCTCTGACTTCTGCTCAGGTCAGGATTCCAGGGTGCTGGGATCGAGGCCTGCATCGGGCTCTCTACTCGGCAGGGACCCTGCTTCCTCCTCTCTCTCTGCCTACTTGTGATCTCTGTCTGTCAAATAAATAAATAAAATCTTAAAAAAAATAAAAAATAAAAACATTGTAATTCTGAATTTTATTTTAAAGATTTAAAACACTTCTTAGTTAAAAATGTAAAAAGGCTTCAGATCTACCATTTGCTTCACAGAAGAAAAATTCAATATCTAATTACTAGGGGAGTCAGGGGGAACTACTTTTCTTTCTTTCTTTCTTTCTTTTTTTTTTTTTTTTTGAAGATTTTATTTATTTGAGGGAGATAGTGAGAGAGAGAGAGCACTAGAGGGGCAAGGTTCAGAGAGAGAAGCAAACTCCCCACTGGACAGGGAGCCTGATATGGGACTCAATGCTGGGACTCCAGGATCATGACTTGAGCCAAAGGCAGTTGTTTAACTGACTGAGCCACCCAGGTGCCTGAGAATTAATTTTCAACGTCTACATTTTTGCTCCTTTTAAATTTTTTACCATGCATATTTAGGGGGAAAAAAGGAAGTGCCTTTATGTCAGAGCTTTCATATCACTTTGTTAATTGACTATAAAAATTCCTAAATACAGTCAAACTACACTTAAAAATCATATAAACCAGGGCGCCTGGGTGGCTCAGTGGGTTAAGCCGCTGCCTTCGGCTCAGGTCATGATCTCAGAGTCCTGGAATCGAGCCCCGCATCGGGCTCTCTGCTCAGCGGGGAGCCTGCTTCCTCCTCTCTCTCTGCCTGCCTCTCTGCCTGCTTGTGATCTCTCTGTCAAATAAATAAATAAATAAAATCTTAAAAAAAATCATATAAACCTTCATAATTATATATTCTAAATTTTTTTATAATTCAAACTGATCATCTACATCTATCTCTTTGGGGTCTTATGGTTTTGCTACTGATAGTAAATTTTCTCAAAACTATCACTTACAGCTCTGAATATATTCAATGCCCTCATTATATGATCACTTCTGATTGTCTTTCTTTTTTAAAAAAATTTTTTCATTTATTTATTTGACAGAGAAAGAGAGATCACAAGTAGGCAGAAAGGCAGGCAGAGAGAGAGAGAGAGAGGGAAAGCAGGCTTCCTGCTGAGCAGAGAGCCCAATGCGGGGCTGGATCCCAGGACCCGGAGATCATGACCTGAGCTGAAGGCAGAGGCTTAACCCATTGAGCCACCCAAGTGCCCCCGATTGTCTTTCTAAGCTCTAGGCATCCAATTTGTCCAGAAGTTCAAGCCAAGAGGCCTTTCTAAAATTCAGTCTTAGAGGGGCGCCTGGGTGGCTCATTGGGTTGGGCCTCTGCCTTCGGCTCAGGTCGTGATCTCGGGGTCCTGGGATCAAGCCGTGCGTCGGGCTCTCTGCTCGGCAGGGAGCCTGCTTCTCTCTCTCTGACTCTCTGCCTACGTGTGATCTCTACCAAATAAATAAATAAAATCTTAAAAATAAAATAAAATAAAATAAAATTCAGTCTTAGAGTTTGCCAGGATTTCTAAGGCCCAAATAAAATGACCAAAGTGCTTTTTCATGGTTATATTATGCAGAGAGATAAGCTGTTCCTATGACGTATTCATAGAAATGATGTTGAACTTTTCATCAGTTCATATAGGAGATCTAAATGAGATCGTCTTTCAGTATTTAAAAGCAATCGCTTAGGCCCTCATATACAGATTGGCAACATTCACTATTTCCTGAGTCTGTCTGTTTCGGGTCACAAACGAATCCTAGGCTTCTCCCTTTCTTTCTTTCTTTTTTTTTTTTTTCTGTTAGTCCACAGATAAAGTTTTTTTTTTTTTTAATTTCTTTTCAGCGTAACAGTATTCATTGTTTTTGCACCACACCCAGTGCTCCATGCAATACGTGCCCTCCCTAATACCCACCACCTTATTCCCCCAACCTCCCACCCCCCGCCCCTTCAAGACCCTCAGGTTGTTTTTCAGAGTCCATAGTCTCTCATGGTTCACGTCCCCTTCCAATTTCCCTCAACTCCCTTCTCTCCATCTCCCCATGTCCAAATAGACAGTCCTGCCCACACCACCAGAACTGATGAATCTGATCCTTTCTGACTACACACTATTTTCTGCAGCTGCTACTTCCATTATGGCCACAGGGGGACACTGTTGAGAAACCCGGGCTCACGCTTAACCCAAGCTAGCACTACACCCAACCATGTTACAGGGATCCATTCACCATGATTATAAGACCATCCTTTCAACATGCTCATGCTTGTTAACCTAGTAATTCCACTTCTAGGACCAGAGATGTACATAAAGGTTTACATTCAATGCAATATATAGTGCAGGGATATCTTTGGAAACAACCCAAATGCGCAACAAGAAGAAACTAGTTCATTTATAATCCAACCACAGGTTAGAATACTAATAGATTAATTTATTAAGTAAATAATACCAGCTATGTATTGGTATTGGTTCTAAGCATTTTGTTTCTTGACTCAGTTAATTCCCACAAAACCCTAGGGTAGAGCCATTATTATCATATTTCACCTAGTCTAAGATGCCATCATTATAAAACACTCTCTGATTTTATGCACCACTAAGAAAAATGCTGTCAATTAACCCACGACACAATGCTTTCTCATTGTCATAGTGAAGTACGCTTTGATTTCAGAGATTTTAAAAATTGGGGGGAAATGTTTATTGTAGAATCGATAAAATAAGCTATTATCATGTATCATTTTGGGGGTGAAGAAACTGAGGCACAGTGAAATTAAATAATTTGCCCAAGGTTAAAAAAAAAAAAAGGCTGTAAGTAAAGGCAGAATAGTGATCAGGGTGACTGACCCACAGTCCCAGTTTGGTCAATCTCTGTATGTCTCTCTCTTCCTCTGTCTGAAGGAAAAATACAGTACTTTAACAATATTAAAAAACCTCAGGGACACCTGGGTGGCTCAGTTGGTTAAATGTCTGCCTTCGGCTCAGTTCATGATCCCAGAGTCCTGGGATGAAGTCCCAGGTGGAGCTCCTTGCTCAGTGGGAGCCTGCTTCTCCCTCTGCCTGCTTCTCTCTCTGCCTGCCACTCTTGCTGCTTGTGCTCTCGCTCTCTGACAAACCAATAAATAAAATCCTTAAAAAAATAAAAAATAAAATCCCCCCAAAGCGATCAAAGATCCTCAAAGAGAGTAATTCAGGCGCCTTAGAATACCCAGAGGACTTTTGAACTAAGCTGGAAATCGTAAGAACCATTTCCACCCGCACTATAAGAAGGCCTTCCGTTTAGTGAATTACCCAGAGATCTGAGCTACAGGGTTGCCTTAAAGGAAAGAGCTCTGTAAGTTCTTCACTACCCTCTGAAGGGCTTTATGTAAATGAGGAGCATTGACAACTTTTCTCTCTCCTGTAAGATTTTTTTTTTTTTTTCTGAGTGATTGCTGCTGTTTTTTGGTGAACATGAATGGTCAATTAGATTTAACCTCACGTGCCAGTGCTTGCAAATAAATGTTTTGGGGAGGTGAAAATGGGAAAATCAGCTTTTGGAATATGACACCAACCTGGCTGCAGTTTGACTTCATATGTTCTAGACTGAGGTTTTTTTTCTCTTTTTGGGAGGCTAGGCTTTCCAAGGTTGGTGCAGGGACCTGATTCTTGCCTCAGAAACATTCGGCGAGATTACTACAACACAAGAGTTCTGGGCTTTACCTGCGGACTTATTTAATCAGACTATCTGGGCGGGGGCAGGGGAGTGGGTTCAGGAGTCTGCATTTTTCACGAGATGTTAGACGTGCTATAAGTTGAGAACAGCCCCTGAAGACCATCCCTACATGTGTGTGTTCCCATGGAGGTCTACACTTTTCTGAAAAGATTGTTTTACCACATGAAAAACACCTCACATGATCTAGTTATTGCTAGAGTTCCTTTTCTCCCTGGAGAACAGGTTAGTGCCTTTTTTTTTTTGCCATATTCATAATAATAATGATAATAATATCTATATTTGTTAAATTTGCTTATACTCATGTTTTTACTTGAGTTACAAAGAGTTCTATGGGTTCACGTATATGTGAATTTGATGATGGTGGAGCCAACTTTAATATTGAGTTCTATGACCTTAGACCCTCAGAAGTGGGTTAAGCTTCTGCCTTCGGCTCAGGTCATGATCTCAAGGTCCTGGGATCAAGTCCCACATCGGGCTCTCTGCTCAGCAGGGAGCCTGCTTCCCCCTGCCTCTCTGCCTACTTGTGATCTCTCCCTCTCTCTCTCTCTCTCTCTCTCTGTCAAATACATAAATAAAATATTTTTTTAAAAAGAAATACTTATTTCTCTTCTTGCCACATTTAATACTAACTCACATCTTCTTTTCCTCAAAAAAGGAAAGGAAGAAGAAGAAAGAAAAGATCCTTTGAAGAGGCAAGACGGGAGGGAAACGGCTTTGCCATGTTTCTCTCCTCCAGGTGCTGCTCCTTCTCAGAACCTCTGTCACTGGCTTCTTTGCTCAGCCCTCTGGACATGCTGCTGCCACCAAGCTACAGGAAGACTGTCTTCTTATGGGCAGAAATGCCTGTTCAGGGCTGCAAGATAGAAGAAACCAGCCTCTCGTTGAAGACAGGTATCTGGGAACCATGTGATTCCATCCCTCTGGATGGAGCCTGCATTTTCTCCCCATATCAAGCCACTTCTCCTTGGTTTGTGGCAACCCAGCTGGGTTAGAAAAAGAGAAGTCGGCCTGATGAACCTCATAGCTAAAGGCTCCAAGACATCAAAAATTAGTCTTATTCCAGGGATGCCCGGGTGGCTCAGTCAGTTAAGCATCTGCCTTTGGCTCCGGTCAAAGTCCCAGGGATTTTGGGAGCCAGCCCCACTTTAGGATCTCTGCTCAGCAGGGAGCCTGCTCCTCCCTCTGCCTCTGCTCCTCCCTCTGCTTCTCCCTCTGCCTCTGCTCCTCCCTTGCTTGTGTGCATATGTGCATGCTCTCTCTCTCTCTCAAATAAATAAATAAAATCTTTAAAAAAATTAGCCTTATTCCAGTCTATTCCAGTGTTCTAAAAAATAAGTACTCTATGCAGTCCCCTGAGATATATAATAAGCCTTTAAACTGGCCTTTCCAAAGAGGCACTTAAGACCTTTGTAAAACCTCTACAAGCTATGTAAAAGTTTAATAATTTCTTTGTTGGGTTTTTCCTTAAAAATGTCCTGCTTCTTATCAGCTTTAGATATTTTTCCAGGAACCCCAGGGAGATTTGCAGTGGGATAATCCAGTGCACATGGTAAAAATGAAACCACGACCACGTAGCTTATGAGGCAACAAATAAGGTATAATTAAAGAAGCACTGAAGAAAACCGGAAGGTTTGGTATCTTTAAAAGAAAAACCACAGCAAGAGGGCTTTGACCCACTGACTTCGTTCCCCAGGTTTCTCCACGCACTGACCCGGGGTTTCTGTTCTTAACCAGAGCCCTATTCAGGTGAAAGAAAAACCCAACCACCACCAAATTCTGCTCTACCCCCCCTCCCCTGCTCCCCCACTGCCCGGAAGATGTGAAATGTTATCACTAACTGTGTCATTTCCCCCCTATATTCTCTTAACTACTTTCTCTCTTTTTTTTTTTTTACACTTGGCATATATTATTTCTTTTAAAGATTTTATTTATTTATTTGATATATATAAGAGACACACACACACAGCGAGAGAGGGAACACAAGCAGGGGGAGTGGGAGAGGGAGAAGCAGGCTTCCCGCTGAGCAGGGAGCCCGATGTGGGGCTTGATCCCAGGACACTGAGATCATGACCTGAGCCAAAGGCAGACGCTTAACAACTGAGCCACCCAGGTGCCCTACTTTCTCCTTTCAAACACTGCAATAACCACCATATTTACTAAGCATCCTCATTCCCTAAATAAGCAACTACAGCTCAGAAGGATTAAGTGGTTTTCCAAATCACACAGCAAGTGAAAGGAGAAAAACAAAAAAGACATCTGGATGCCACGTAACACTAATGCATGTTCTTTCTTTCACCCTCGTCTTGCATCAGGAAAAAAAAGATCATGCATGTGATTACATTTGATTACAGTGTATTTATGGGAACTATATAGAGCAAGATTTCTTTATATTAACCTTCTCTAAAGGAGCTGTGTGTTACCATAATAAGAGACAGGATTCCTGGGTCAAAAAAAGCTAGCCTCTGAACATGTTTCTGCTATTTGCCAGTAATGGGATTCTGGATAAATCACTCCCTTGATCTCACTTTCCCCATTTATAAGTTGAAGGGGTTGGATGAGATCACCTCTAGGATTTCTGCTCACTTTGAGAATCTATCCATGTTGACTAATAACACAATTGAAGTATGGATTTAAGTGACAAACAGCTATTCCTAGGCAGTGACTTGGGATGTGGGCCAGGTTGCATTCATTATAGATTATTCTCTTTATGTGAAGGCTCCATTCTCAGAAAAGTGCTCTCTGACTCTTGCAAGGTCTAGTCCATAAGCATCTCTCACACCCCCTTACTTCCTCCGCTCTGTTCGTTTCCTACAGGGTGCTCGTCCTGGGGTATGTGTCTCTTTCTCCCTGAGCTGTAGGATCCCTGAAGGCCACTGAATCTGTCCACTGCTACTTCCCAGAAGCCGGAACTGCAAACAACACACACGCGAGGTTGTGTTGAGTGAACAAATGAGCGAGCAAATTCCCTGTAAAATGGTGTGGTGGTCATTCTTTGTTTCTCACTTGTCAAGTTAATCTTAGCAGCAGTTACCCAAGATAAGAGCAACAAAATCTTCCCTTCTGTGAGTGACAAAGGAAATCAGAATGATGTTCCCTCAAACGTTGACAGTCATTATGTCTGATCCAGGACTGGGGTGGGGGGGTATAACTTTCACTATCTCTATCTTTCTACAATGTCTTGACTGAACATAAATTGTTTTGCAATCAGATTGAAGTTTTTAAGAAGCACAAACTTTTGGAGTGCTCTCTAGTTTGGTGTTCTTCTGGGAGCAGGTAATGCTGTAACCTATACATTGAGATGGGGGATTTACGAGGAACCAAGTGGTACCCCTGGAGGTTCCCCATCCTTAATTCACTGAAGGTGAAAAGATGCATCTCATTATGCCAGCACCCCCCACTTGGAGGCCCATGTCCAGACTATGCTGGACAATGTGAGTTGTGTCCCTGGAGCCCACTGATCCCCGTATGTCTTGAATGAGTGACTTGACCCCTGCCAAGTCCAAGAATAGAATGATCTAATGGCTACCTCATTCTGAAAGTGACACATCTGGGTTAGAATTTGGGATCTGTATATTATCTGAGTGATGTAACTCACTTATTTCCAGATTTTAGAGCCTTCATATAAAACAGGGCTAATTAAGGCCATTTCAGGGTTATTGTATTAGTAAAAACTAATAAGTACATGAAATTATTATGTTCTTCTAAAGCTTTACAAAATGGTATGAATTCATGTAATAATTGATTTAACTTTTCTCCCAATGTCAAAGCTATGGGTGTTATCAGCTTTTGAAATTGTGAAAAGTAAGATGAAAACCAAGAAGCTTTTGTTTCCCTTTCCACAAAGCAAAAAACAAACAAACATGAAAAACCAGGGCTCTGTGAATTTATGTGATTAGCCCTGGGTGAGATGGACAGAAAGTGACAAAGCAGAAGTTTGAGTCCAAAAAGTGCCCTTTCTACTTGCCCAGTATTTCCCAGTAACATTCTCCTGGAACTCTGAAATTCAGATGTTAGGGCTGTCATCTACTGAATGAGACTTCCCCAGGCAATCCCTTGAGGTGTACATGGACCCTGGATCCCAAATCCAGCCAGCCTGTCAGCCCGGGAGTTCAGATTAGGAGTGAAAGTGTCTCCTCCCACTGCCATCAGCCTACCTTGTTGAATATTTTGCTGCTTGCGTGGAAATGAGATATCCAGATGTATTATGGAATATTAGAAAAATGAGAGTTTAAGGTGTAAAAACAAAGTCAATAACCTTAAAACTCAAAAGTGCCTGAAAACACAAAATTCATCTGTAGGCAATGGTGTGCTAACTCTTTAACAACCAGCCTTCTCAAAGCCCCGCCCTGGTTTATAGCATTTGCTGGTTTCGGTGTTGTGAATACGCCCACTGTGGCCTATTTTAATCTACCCAGGTGAGGCCCCCGACTACAGAGTTGCAAAGACATGTGCTAGCGTGCATCATAGTCTAGTATTTCCACCGCATACACAGATAGTAGACGTGAGTAAACTCAGGAGCCTGGGAAAAGAGAAAATGCAACAAAATAATCTGGGCTAAGTTTTCAGTGTCTCTCTTAGTATTTGTTACCTTCATCTTTAATATCCATTTTATTTCCTTGTGATTTCATACAATTTTATTTTTCATAGTGACAGTGTAGCAAGCAGCTGTCACAGATCCTGCGAAGTTTAACGCTGGTAAAAACAGACTCCATCCATCACGCTACTGTCTGTAGGGGTCTGGGCAAAGGACTCTTGTTTGGGGGGACAGTGCTGGTCTGGGGACTGTGTATCTGTGCCAGAGTTGGGGGGGCGAGTGGGAACAGCTGCCCAGCCACCTTAAGAACAACTTAGGCCCCAGTGGCACCTACACAAGCCCACATTCCACCCAGCTCTGGGGTGAGGGAGGCAGGAAGGCCTCTGGGTTCCTGCAGACTCCAACAGGAATTAAAGCCAATTTACGGTAAGGATGAGCAAAACCGGTGTTCTAATCTGGAGGCTTTCTGGGGCTCAGCTCTCCCCCTCATCTGGATTCCTGGAATATTCTTGAAATTCCTTGGAACCTCTCCTCTCACAGAGAGAGCAAAGATTAAAGATTTAAACACCTGGCTGAGGTGTGCCTGAAATTCACTCGCGGCGCAAGGAAGGGGGCCAGAGGCGACAGGAGAGGAGACACCTGCATGAAAAAGCCATCAGGGCATTTCCCAGTTGGCCTATGGTCAGCCCTGTTTTCCTCCAGCTGACCAACAAATGGCAGCCGGGCCCTGAGGGGCTTTGCCATGGGGGGCACCCATGTGCTGGCTGATGCAGGAAGTTACTATTCAGACGTGGGGTTAGACAGGCACGGATTAAACACAAGGAAATCCCCCCACACCAAAGGAGGCATTAGTGCCCTCCTCAGGACTTTTGTGAAGTAATCTAGCTGAAGGGAGTGCCCGGGTCATGGTAAAACACAGTAGCTTCGACCAATATGGTTGAAGGCAACAATGATGCTTAGTTATTACGAAATCTATCCATCAGAGTATCTTGATACTAAGAAAAAAAGTTGTGATGAACAGTAATCTCTGGCTTTAAGAAAGGAGAGTCGACCGCCTCCCCCAAAACACACACACACACACACACACACACACACACTCTGAAAAGATGGAATTTGGGGGCACCTGTGTGGCTCAGCGGGTAAGCATCTGTGTTCTGCTCAGGTCATGATCTGACCTGATCTGATCTGGGATGGACCCTGCTCAGCCGGGAGCCTGCTTCTCCCTCTCTCGCTGTCCCAGTTCCCCCTCCTTATCCTCCCCGTCTCCAGCTCTCTCTCACCCTGCTCGCTCTCTCTCAAATACAGTCTTTACATAATAAAAAAATTAAAAGATGAAATCGGTGGGCAATTGTCTCTAGCGTCATAATGTAACTGGAAGGGCAAACCACAAAACGTGTTTAACTCACTTGATTTAAAACAAGTCACACGAAGATAAGCACACCACGACTTTTAGAGGCTGCTGAAATAATGCGACCTATTGCCCCACACGTGTGTGAAGAATTCCATTTCACAGGAGGAGAGCTAAGGTCACTGTCTGGGGAGGGTGCGCTATTCAAGTGTGTGTGTGTGTAGTTTTTTTCCTACTATCCATTTACATTTGCAACTATCTATTTTTTTACTTTCTAATTCCAGCATATTTTTTTTTGAGGTTTATTTATTTATTGGTCAGCTAGAGAGAGAGAGAGAAAGAGACAGACAGGCAAGCATAGGGAGTGGCCAGCAGAGGGAGAAGCAGGCTCTCCGCTGAGCAAAGAGCCTGATGAGGGGCTGATCCTGGGACTCTAAGATCATGACCTGAGCCAAAACAGCGGCTTAATCACCCAGGCTCCCCTTATTCTAGCATTTTTTAAAAGAATTTTAATTGCTGTATAATTAGTGTACAGTGGAACATTAGCGTCAAATGGACAAGTCAGTGACTCAGCAATTGTGTACATTACTCAGTGCCCCTCACTGTACTTAACCTTTTTGCAGCAATGCCTCCGCTCAGCAAACAATACCTTGCCAGCACTTACTTCCTCCCCCTCATGGGCAGTCCCTTTTCCATGCCCCACTGGCAAGGGATTGCACAGTACTGGGGCTGAGGTTAATCCGGAGTGACAAGGGCTACCTGAGGTTGCCTGGGGATAAGCTCCACAAATCCACATGGGACTGCTCCAGGCAACTGGGGGGAGTCCCACTGCTGAGCCTTTCTCTGCCTCTAAAAATGGGAACAATGAAAGCACTTGCCCAGGCCCCAGGCCAAAACCTTGCGCACAGTTCCTGGGGGGCATCCTCAGCCCTGTGGCAATTTCGGAAGCCCGAGATTAAGAAATGCTGTACCAGGACTTTCTATCTGGGAGGTGGAAGAGTGAAGCATGGAGTAGTTTCTGTTTTCAGAGTGCGGTTCAAGGACCTCCGATTTGAGATTTGAGGAAGTCATAGCACAGAGCGATGAATAAAATCATACGTATCACACAGAACTGCAACTGAGGCACTTTGAAAGACCTAAATTTTAGTGTTCTGTACGTGAGAACAGAAGATCTGTGAGTCGCATACCGGCCCCAGTTGCACACAGCCCTCATAGATAAACAGCCCCCACAGCTAAGAGTGTTCTGGAACTTCCCCTGCCTTCCCAAGGCCACTGGGGGATTTTTCTCCCCTTCCCCCGACATGAGGACTCCATCTCCGCCTCAGGCCCCATTTCCCTCACTCGGTTGCTGTTCCCACTTTGCATGCTGACAGAAGCTGATGAGTACGGTGTCCCAAAACGTGAGGTGAAGACAAAAAGAAGGAAGAGGACAGAGAAATTGTCCCTTTCCTTCTCGGCTGCACCACACAGCCAAGAGTCCTAGGGAGCATCTGCAGGGGAGAGGGCTTCAGGAGCTCAGGGCTTACCCTTGCACACAGATGTGCCCTGAGGGCTTTATAGGAACTCACCCCTATTGCTTAAAGCAATCAGGTGGGCCCATGGGCTCTAGGGCCGGTCCCCTCTGCAGTCTCATCTGGGATGGAAACTGCTGGGACAGAGCAGAATTTGATGATACAGCATGTGGTCTCTACAGATCTAAGGGACATCCTGAATCCACCTCCAGATGGTGACTGAGGCCAAGCAGATCCATAAGGCAGTAGCTGCAGTGACCAGGCCTTGTTGGAGGAAAAGGCTTGTTTTGGGTACCAGAGGGGCGTGGCCCAAGGCCCGGGAGCATTAGCAGTGAGGGTGGGGTATGAGGGAGTTGGCCTTGAATCTCCTCTCTGACCTGATACTTGATCCTTTGGGCTACTGGGTTTTTTTCAATGTTGTCCAAGCTAACTGCTTTAACGGTGCCTGCACATTCTGCAAATTAAAGCTTTGTCATTGAGAGAGACTTAAATATGAAAAAGTCCGATCATAATTGAAACCCACGTACATCAGCATAAGAAACTGAAGGGTGCCCATGCAGGAAACGAGCTACTGGGTTTTTAAAATGGCATTTCAACTTTAAAAAAAATTTGAAGATTATAAAATTGATTCTAAGTTTATGAACTGCATGTCTGCCTGTACAGTGCCTCCCCTGAAGGTTATTATCAGAGGTTTGGACAAATCATTATTCAAATATCTTAACTGGCAAATATGCATAGCTGGTACAACAAACACTTGCACAAAAAAGTTATTTTCATGAAATCAGCCTCAAGTTCCTCTTAACTTTAAAAATAGCTTATTTAGGGCGCCTGGGTGGCTCAGTGGGTTAAGCCTCTGCCTTCGGCTCAGGTCATGATCTCAGGGTCTTGGGATCGAGCCCCGCATCGGGCTCTCTGCTCAGCAGGGAGCCTGCTTCTCCCCCTCTCTCTCTGCCTGCCTCTCTGCCTACTTGTGATCTCTCTCTGTCAAATAAATAAATAAATAAATCTTTAAAAAAAATAGCTTATTTAGGGGCGCCTGGCTGGCTCTGCCAGTTAGGTGTCTAACTCCCATGATCTCAGGGTTGTGAGACTGAGCCCTTCCCCCCCGGGGGGGTGCCCAGCATGAAACCTTCTTAAGATTCTCCCTCTGCAAACCCCCATCGTGCATGCTCTCTCTCTCTCTCAAAAAACAAAACTTATTTAAAGCTTTATTCAAATTCAGTATTTAATTATCATCTTCAAATACTTCATATTTTATAATTTAAGAAGAAGAAACACACTTTTCACCAAGCTCTGTATAGGTATCCCCCAACTTATTCCAGTTTATTCCAGTATTCTCTAAGCATTATATATTTTATGAATAAAAAAGAACCCCGCAAAAACATTGGAAAGCTGCGTCCCATATTCTGTTCATTAGTACAGAGCCCCATTTGGGGTTACATGAGATCAATATTCCGGCTCCTGACCGACCCATTGCTAATTATTTTGTTTCCATGAGTACATGAGTTCTGATCTGCAAACTACAGTGTACAAACCCATTCCTGTGCCAGGCTGTAGGTGGAGAAAACCTCAAGTAAACTGCAATGGGTTGCAATTCAACTTGAAAGTGCATTTTGTTGGCTTGGAACAGCTTGCAAAGAGCTATTTTGTAACGTACATCGTAATGGCTTCTTGAGTAACTTGTGCACACTCTGGCTCAGGTGGTTTCTCCTTGGCAAGCTGGAACCTCATTTTCCCAGCAGGCTCCTAAAAAAGCGGGATTCCTTTTGCAAGCCTATTACACCAAAGTCCTGACCAAGAAAGAGGCAAGCAGTCTTTAGACTTTTTCTTGCCAGTTCACTCGTCCACCTCCAGCCTCTTCAGGACACCAGATTCAATCTTTGTTAGACTTTCAAAAATGGGTTTAAGTTAAACTTCCTCTTAATTCGCCCCACCTAATGAAATCTGCTCTCCCACAGGCTGTGAACAGCTAGAACACCCTGCTGGGGCAGCCATCTCACCTAAAATGCAGCTGTATTTGGGAGACCTCTTTGTGGGAAGTAAGGCTAACACTTAGTTCCCAGAAGATAAGGCGTGGTTTCAATGAGCTCATTCATCCGGGTGGAAGCGGGAGTGGTTCCATGTTTCTATTTTTAAAATGCTTATAAAGACCATCCCTCCTTGCTCAAAGACAACAGATGAGGGAGGGACGTCTCTCCGTCTCTCACGTTACCATTAGAGATAACAAGGGCACAACCTGGTTCCCAGAGAAAAAGCTAGCGCCCTTTGGATTTCAGTTTTCTGCACACGTCGCCTCTCCCCAGTTCGAGAGGCAAAGTCAGTCCCTCCCTCCAAAACTAGTAAAAGCCGCGGCGCCTAGAAGGGCTTCTCTTCCGGCCGCTGGGGACCCCTTCACCGCCCGAGACCACCTGGAAGTTTCCAGGGGTTGACACGCATCCCGCGTTATTCGTGTCACCAGCACTCCAGGAGCTAAGATAATTGGGAGGTGGCGATTTAGTGCCGACTGCGTCCGTCAGTCCTGGCCATTTTAGCTGCTCGTTCCGCGCACTTTTACTGATGGGCTCCGCTGCTCGTCACTTTTTCAGCCTCAGCCCTGCCTGACCGGAAGCACAAAGAAAGGATGGGAGTTAAGGTCCTTTGGCGAGGGCCTTGCTTCTCACCTAAGCTAGCCTAGGTCCATCAGCAATTTCCGTAGGACTTTCCTGGATCGAAACAGCAACTCACTTTCCACAGAAGAAACGTGGAAAGCTCTAGAACGAGTCCGATGAAGTTTTGAAACCGCGAGGGTAGGAGGACAGTGGGTGCAGGAAAGGACCGCGCGCGGACTCAGAGTTGTGGGGCTTTTGATTCTGGGCTCTGCCTGGGGACGCCCAACGCCCGGGTCGGCGAGACCCAGAGAATTCCACCTCACATTCTTTCTCCGGGCCGTCTTGCAAAATGTCTGGCTTATGGTAGGTGCTTGCTACTAGGGGAAGTACTGAGGGGCGAGGGGGTGGTGAGTTCCGACTCAGGTACTGGGAATGCCCAGCAGAGTGGATTTCGGAGACAGAGGCGCTATTTTCCCTAGAACTCGCTTCCTGCTTCACCTGGAGGAAACAATTTCCATTCCACAGGGAAGAATACTGTGAACACCCTTTGATCTTCCCAAGCTCTGCAGAAAACCCCACAATGGCAGTCGGGGTAAGGAGGGGGCGATCCGTGCAGGTACATTTCGTAATGGGACGGCGCCGCCGAGTAACCCGTTCCAAGAAAGGCTGCGGAGAACGAAACCAGGTTTTGCTAGCGGGGGACACAGGTCCCTCTCCAGGTGCCACACCGCGGGGTTCTGGCCCACCTTGCGGCAACCTCCCCCCCCAGCCTTCACGCGGGAGGCCGCGCGCGCCGACGGCGGATCCTGGCACTCCCTGCCCTCGGGCCGAGCCGCGCTACCCGCCGCGTGCGCACGGACGTGGTTCTGGGAGAAGGCGGGAAGCCCACTGAGCCTCGGTCCTCCGGGGCGCTGGAGGTGGGCGCAGGAAAGGCCAGGGCCGCTCGCCCTCCCCGTCGCGGCCTGGGACACTGGAGAAGCGCGGAGGGCGCCGGCACGTTAGGAAACACCATCTTCTTTCCGGGACTAGGAAGGGGCGCAGAGGCGCGGTCGCGGGGCGCCTTACAGCACCAGGTTGTCGGGTCCCCAGGTCCGAGGGAAATTCCCCAACTGTCCCATGCCCGGGACTGGAGCCGCGGCCGCTGTCGCTGGCCTCTCAGGTGGCGTGGCGAGTCCCAACTCCGGCGCTGGGCCGGCGCCCCTCCCCGCGCTGCGCTCCGCCCCTCCCTAGTCCCGCCTCCCGCTCCGCTCGGGCGCCCCGAGGACGCACGGCGGGGGGTGGGGGGGCGCGGAATTTCCCAGAGCCGGGGCTCCGGCTTCCCCGCAACGCGGCAGCCTCTTTCTGTTTACGGAGCGAAAGGGGAAATGGAAAAGGCGGGGAGGCGGCGGCTGGCGTCCGCTGCGCCGCCCCTCGGCCGGCTCAGACGCCGTGAGTCAGGGGTGGACGAGGGCGGCCTGGGCGGGCCGCCTGGGCTGGAGGCCCCGCGTTCACTGGTGCGCTCGGATCGGGACGACGCGCCACGTTCCGGGGTCGGTCGCGCGGGCTCCAGCTTCCGCTGCCGCCGGACCTCGCTCGACTCCGGCGGTTGGGCCACTAGCAGCGCCCCGAGCCGTCGGGGGGCCGCGGCTGCAGCGATCCGCCCGCCAGGTAACCGTCCGTTCGGGGGCTTCTGGGTGTCTCCGTGGTCGCAGCCCTGCAAGGCGCCCCCGGCCGCCGGGCGAACTCCCGGGCTCCGGGGGTGGGGGCGTGTCCGCCGCCCGCGCTGTGGCGCTTCCGCGGTTCGCGCGGGTCGTCGCTGCAGTCGGCACAGCTGGAAAGCACCTTGCGCAAGGGTCTCACGGGGTGCAGACTCCGGCTCCTCCCCTTTCCTCCTCCTTCCCGGATCCCTAACGCGCGAGCAGTGCGCGCCTGGGCAGTGCGCGGGGACACAGAGCCCCGCTGTCACCGCGCCCCGCTGTCACCGCGCCTCCCGCCGCGCGCACCGCCGGGTCTGCTGCACTCCCCCCGCCGACGCCGGTGAGTGCGCCTCCGAGGCTGGGAACCCGGCTGCCGCCCGCCCAAATCGTGGGGGCTTTTATAATTTACAGGCCCTTGGTCGGCTTCCCCAGGCTTTAAAGAATACGAGGAGGGGAGTGGGGGGTGGCTGTTGGCGGAGCAGAGAACCTTTCGAAGAGCCGAAACTTAATTTCATGCTTATGTAACCGGGACGCTATCCTGTGACTCAAGGGTCGCTCCCCCAGAACGTGAAGGCTGGGCTTTCGGTCTAAGGAAGAATGTTGGGGGGAGAAAGGTTATTTCATGCGTGTTTCCCGGTCGTAATGCGATATCGGGACTCGGAAATTCTTCTAGTTCTGGGTGGAGAGTGACGCTTAGATAGAAGGACGGCGGGCACAGGGATTGCCCCAAAAGTTAACAAGGAAGGCCACGAGCTGTCTTCGAGAGAACCGGCCATTTCACTTTTGGAAAGACATTCTGGCACGGAATAAAGAACTGCTCCTAATTTAAAAGAAAAAAAAAAAAAAAAGAGGGGAAGAAACACTTGTAGAGTTGCATTAGGTATCTGTGGCCTCTGTTTCGTGTATTTGCTGAGTGGACTATAACAGCCGCCCCCCACCCAGCTTTCTGATGGACTGAGGTTTGTCTGCCCTACTTGTGGCCACTGGCCCTTAAGGCCTTTTTAAGAGAAATTGGATAGTTGAGGTGTCTAGAGGTTTTTGAAGCAGTGTGGCTAGAATGTGTAATTCTGGGGCTTTTGGTGGAAAATATAAGAGATATGCCCTGAGGGGTATCGTACTATTTTGGCAGAAAAATCTATTAAATGGGAAGTAACCAAAAGTATAATTATCCTTTGTTAGGCAGAGGTTTATATCTATAATCTTGGTTTTTTTTTCCCGATCACCGTTGCTAGGAGTTTCTCCACTTCTGCATATGTAACTGGAAGTAGCCCCAAGTGTAACATTAATGAATAGGAACAGATTTCCTCTTGGTTTATTGCTGATTTCTGAAATAACTCGAAGCAAATCATTTGACAATATCTGCGCATTTCTCCATTTCTAAGATGGTTGTAGTTGTCTACTCCACTGTCAAGTGGGGATTTTATGAGGATTTTTATTGTAAACCACGTGGGGGAAGAGTCTTTATCGGTCAAGTAGAGTACCTTCACAATGCCCGGGTTTTCTAGATGAGTACTGATCTGTATAACTCAGAAATCACTAGCATATTGTCTGCTTAATGAAGGCCTGAAAGTGCTGAGGCTTTCTGCAGGGACATTTAGAATGACCAGAAGGACTGGTCATCAGGGTCGCTGGGGTGTGCTGATTTGCGTGACAGGAGCCCTGCTGTTGCTAAGGAATTATCCCTAGCATCAGTGTCCTGCACTCCTCCGCCTCCCCTGCCTCCCTCCCTTCTCCTCCCCCTCCCTTCTCCCTCTCCCCGCTGCTCCTTCCTTCCTCCCTGTTTCCCTGGGCACAAAACTTAGGGGTGTGTGCATTCAGACCTCTTAGGCTTCACATATAAATGCTCCAGACTTTCTGCAGAACTTAAAAATCAAAACCTGTCTTTCCTCTCTGGATCAGCTGACCGGTAAACTGTGTGGGCTTTTTTTTTTTCCTTTCTTGAGTCATGGTGCTCCTGGGAACTTTATTTTCTCTCCAGCCAGCCATTAGCTAAGTCCTGGAGCCTTGGAACTTTTCAGCCAGTGGAGTCCTCCATCTGGCTGGTTTTAACTTCCTTTTCTCAGCAAATTCTACAAGCAGAAACTGCAACTGAATGGCCCAATGAAAGCAGAGTAGAATGTTCCTCCTTGAACCTAAGCAATTCCTTTCCTAACTGAAGACTCCAGGAGCCCAAATCATAGTCTCCCTCAAAGACACAGGAGATCTGTGAGCGGAGCTTTCTTTGCTGTCTAGATGTGACTGTGGTTAATAGCTAGCGAAGCATTTCAGAGGTTTTTGCCTTTTTGTCTGTCTCTTGTTCTAGAAAGAGCCTTCACAACCTTACTTTGAAGAAGCCCAGGGGACAGGTAGCCACAACTGATTTGCAGATAAGAAAGGAGGCCCAGGCAGTATCTGCAAAGCCAGGAGTGTGACTCAGTACTTCTGTGTGTTGTGCACACACCGGCGACTAGAGATGCCAGAGTGTTTTGACTCTGCAGCAGGCACCTTACACACCTGAACTTCTTTAAACCTCACAACCGCCTTATGAGGTAGGTGCTGTTCTTCCATTTCACAGATAGGGGAAGTCGAGGTGCAGAGTGGGTAAAATGCTCACCCAGGATTCTGTAGGCAGTGAAGGAGGGGACTGGGAGTCTGGCCCAAGCAGCCTGAGTGGAGAAGGAATATCAGACTGCAGTGTGCGAGGTAGCGTGCTTCCTGCAGACACAGCTTGTCTACCAGGAAATGGTCATCAAGTAAGTGAACAGTGTCACTAGATTGCCCCCGGCTTTTCTCAGATGAAATGGGCTCAGAGCAGGGTGCCTGGGTGGCTCAGTGGGTTAAGCCTCTGCCTTTGGCTCGGGTCATGGGAGGGCTCTCTGCCCAGCAGGGAGCCTGCTTCCCCCTCTCTCTCTCTGCCTGCCCCTCTGCCTACTTGTGATCTCTGTCAAATAAAAAAAAAAAAAAAGAAAAGAAATGGGCTCAGAGGCCAAAGCTGGCATGGCGGCATCAGGAGAGCAGCAGGTGTCCCCCCCCACCCCCCACCAGGCCTGTGGCTTTGGGCACTGAGTATTCAATGTGTTAAACGTTTGTGCTTTGAAGAACCAGAAGCATCTATCAGAGAGGCTTTGAGGAGTTCAGTAGTTTACGTAGATGTTCCTGCCTCTGAATTCTCTTAGATATCTTAAATCCCTTTATCTTTAATCCTCTGGAATGGAATATTTCTAAAATCCTGAGCAACAAACAGCATCATTTTATTACTCCGGGTTTACCTTCTTTTTCTCATTTACGGATCCCAAGCTGGAGGGCCTGATTTGCACACAAGAACTAACACACAGTATGGGCTAATACAGTGAGCTTAGCCGGCCTTTCCTGTGTCTTGCTTAGGATGGATTCAGCTGTCCTGGCCTCTTTGTAATACCACAACTTCGAGAAGGTGATTGATCTAACTATTACATACACTTTCTTGGGTTTTTGAGGTACATGCTTTGTACTATTAAAGAATTCTGGTCTCGGGAGGAGACAGCTGATTCACAGGCTAAAA
Source organism: Lontra canadensis (assembly GCF_010015895.1). Taxonomy (NCBI): domain Eukaryota; kingdom Metazoa; phylum Chordata; class Mammalia; order Carnivora; family Mustelidae; genus Lontra; species Lontra canadensis. Next base: position 94,158 of record NW_022631070.1, on the reverse strand, counting down.
GAACCTTCCCCTTTCTCACAGATAGCTGGCAGGAAGATTTGAGGCTTGGGGTCCCCCATCTAAACGAGCAATTTAACTTATTTGCATCAGAATTATTCCTAAAACTTGACCTGTCATCTTCCTTTAGATTCCAATGCATTTTACAGGCTTTTGGCTCTAGGGCCTGAATTTGATTTGCAAGTTAGCTCCTGAATTTGATAAAAGAGTTCTTTTTTTTATTTTTTAAAAAAGTGGGTTTTTTTTTTGTTGTTGTTGTTGTTTTTTAAAGATTTTGTCTGTTTATTTGAGAGAGAGCCTGAGTGGTGGGGAGCAGCAGAGGGAGAGGGAGAAGCAAACTCCCCACTGAGCAGGGAGCCCCAATGTGGGGACCCAGGGATCATGTCCTGAGCTGAAGGCAGCCACTAAACTGAATGAGCAGGTCCCCGCCCCTGCCCCTGGGCGCCCCAGTAAAAGGTTCTTTTTTCTGTAAAGTCACCCAGGGCATGGAAGCCACAGACAAACCTCTGTGGGGGGAGGGTTGCCCCCTTGGGGGGAGCAGTAGGGTTGGGAGCTGTCAAGGGGCAGGAGCCTCAGCTCTTCAGCTTTCTGAGCGGCTCTTATTTGTGTTTATGTTAGTGAAAGTTTGTTTTCAGTGGCTACAGCCAAAGCCACCAGCTCAGTGAGTGAGTAAGGAGTCAGCTCCCTGGGTCTCAGGTTTCCCTTCTGCAAAGGGGAGGACGGGACTAACTAACGGTTATCTAAGGCCCCTTTCTTCACCATCTGTCAACTTGAATTTACACACACTGTTGACACAGAGCCCTTATTTTATAAACAGAGGTGTACGGAAGCCCGTTCCCAAGCCATTGTTGTCAGTTTCCCACTGATCTTACAGGCAGATACAAACAGGGTAACTTTTAAGTGTTTGTCTTTTCTTCTGCAGATTCTCTAGAAAGCATAACAGTGATGGAGTACATGAGCACTGGCAGTGACAACAAAGACGAGATCGATTTATTAATTAAGCACTTGAACGTGTCCGATGTGATAGACATCATGGAGAATCTCTACACCAGCGAGGAGCCAGCGGTTTACGAGCCCAGTCTCATGACCATGTGTCAAGACAGTAATGAAAATGAGGAGCGTTCAGAGTCTCTGCTGCTCAGTGGCCAGGAGGTGCCTTTGTTGTCATCGGTCAGATACGGAACGGTGGAGGACTTGCTGGCCTTCGCAAACCACATATCCAACACCGCAAAGCGTTTTTATGGACACCGACCGCAGGAATCGGGGATTTTATTAAACATGGTATGTTCTTTTTCCCTGATCAGCTGAGTGCTTTACTCCTGCAGCTTCCTGTAATGCAGAGGGGGCAATTAAACTTGGCTTAGACGGGCTACCAGGTACGACTTTTGAAAACACAGTATCTGTAAGAATCACCTCTGTGTTAAAGATGCAAAAAAAGTCTTCATTCCAAGTTCCACGTAAAGAGTCTTTTCCATACGTCAGTGACAGTGTACAAATAGGTAATTACGAAGAACGTCTTTTAACTTAACAGTTCATTACGAGGTTTATTCACAGGGTAGGCAGAAGAAGACTTAATGAGGATCCTTCCTCTGAGAGGGGAGTCATACTTTATCTTTAATCAATATTTTTGAAAGCTGGATTTTTTTGTTCCTTTCTTGTCCTGTCTTGGAATGTCACAGTATTAATACTGGCTAACTTCAGTTCTTAAATTTCTTTTATTTAAGAGTTTATTTATTGATTTGACAGACAGAGATCACAAGTAGGCAGAGAGGCAGGCAGGGGTGGGGCGAGCAGGGAGCAGGCTCCTCACTGAGCAGAGAGCCCAGCGCATAAGGAGGCTCCATCCCAGGACCCTGATTTCATGGCCTGAGCCTAAGGCAGAGGCTTAACTCACTGAGCCACTCAGGTGTCCCCTAACTTCAGTTCTTGCAGAAATCTAGTTTGCAGGCAGTAAATAGCTATGCACAGATTCACTCTCTTTAATTGGCAAAGTATGAATGACAAACGAGATACTTCCTTAGTCATACCAAGTATGCAAATAATCCAAAATATTGTGACAACGTGTTGTCACAATAGTTGATCAGATGATGTGTTTGGGTGTGCCTGGGATTCTGACAGTCTTAATGTGTCAGAGGTCAACATAGGTGTTGGTTAGAGGTCGTCTAATCTTTCAAAAAGGACTTTTTGCAAAGGAGGAGGTAGTAACTTGCAAAATGTGCTTATTGATGGAAGTGACTCCTTTTCTTTTGGTGCATCTATGGGTAAAATGGCTAATGTAGGGAGAGGGTCAGTGTTGAATAATTAGAATCTGGACAAAGTACTTAATTTTTTTTTTTTAATGTAGTACATTCATTCAGTTGAAAACAACACAGTAATTTAGGTCAGCTAGGTGGTAAATTGTTTTTTGTTTTGTTAGAAGCCAGTTGTGTTTAGGTCCAGCTCAGTTTGGAGCAAGGCTACACTTTGCATAGCTGCATGACTTTCTTTGGTCTGGATATATCAAACTGTGTTTAGTAGTTGACTAAGTACTTTACCTTGAGAGTATCATTTCTTCTCATACATGGAAGTAATATTGAACAGGAGCCCTACCTGATTTTCTTAACTAAAATAGAGCTGGAGAACTCTGGTTAAAAATGATCTATAATGAGAAACAATTGTTGATGTTTTTTTCTTTCTTTTGTGTTTTTTTCCCTCACATGTGTATTTATTAAAATGGGTATTTTAAAGGAACACAAGCAGGTAATCAAAATATTTTTGCTCGTAAATATGTAGGAACTTGTGTACATTTCCCCTGACCCATAAGACTGATGAGAGATGGGTCATAAAACTTTACTGGGAATGTACAGAAGAGAATTCAGGAAAATTATAAGGAATACAAAGAAATAGCTTCCTAAAGGTTTTGGAGTTTAAAAAAAAAAAAAAAAGACAATGCAGAAAAGGACAAAAACAAAGACCTGACAAGGAAGTGGAAATTTTATCAGCAAAGACTAGGAGTAAAACGGTGTCAGTCTCCGCCTTGGAGTCCGTGCTCTGTAAGTGAATAAACATGTACTCAGGAGAAAAATATAAGAGTAGGACATATCATAAAAGCAGGGATCTTTAAAACTTTAAAAAGATTTTTAATTTAAAAATGTTCAAGAGTATCAAGCAAGAAGATTTACAACCAGGATAGAATAACAGGAGAACCTCAAAACCTGCAGGAATGTAGACCGTGCCCCACTGGGCAAATCATCCTGGTGGTTGATGACTCTCGGGGCTGTGGTTGACTTTTCTGTCACTAAGCTTAAGAATCGGATACATCCCATGACTACAAGTAACCTGCGCCAGGCGCATGCTTTGTACATAATGGCATAGGAATCGTGACTTGCCACGTTTGATCTTTGGCAGTCTGAGACAAGATGATGAAGGAGGCCTGGTTTGCTTTTGGCTCCCATTCATCCTCACATGGGGCTCTCCTTGGAACCAATCCTGTGTTTGAGCCCTTTGTCTTCCTGTGGCCCTCCCCCTGAGACCCAGTGAAGATTTTTCCATTCTGGGCTTTGTTTGCTGCTGTCTCTCTGCTTTAAAAAGAGGATTGCTCATTACCAAAAGGCACACTGATTCCAAGGTAAATTTGATCTATAAAGTGCATCTGTATTTGGACCAAATGCCTTCATTCAAGTCTTCACCCATTCGCTTGCTAGACGTAGGTCAGATAGGGACAGTATATCGGGTACTTTTCCAGATGCTACGGACCCAGCATGGAAGTCTTCTGGTGAAGGCTGGAGGCAAGTAAACAGGCAATTATAATGCGGTGTGCTACTTCCCAATACAACTACACCCTGATTGCTGGGGGAATGCTCAGACAGGACACCTCATGTGTCCAGTAGGGAAGAGAGACTGCCAGAGAGGCTCCTAAAAGGAGTTGATGCCTGAGCTGTTGAGTTGGAGTCTGCCAGATAAAGGGGATGGAGAGTGGAGAGTCTTCCAGATGAAGAGAACAGCATGTGCAAAGGCCCAGGGGCAGAGAGACCTGGTTGTGCTCCTGGCATCCAACTACCATAATGCCCGTGGAGCTAATTAGACAGGGTGGAGGATCAGGAATTACAAAACTATCCCTTAGCATAAGTATGTAAATTGTTGGTCTGCACGTGTATGCAAATGTGTGCTCTTTTTCTAAAAATAGTATCTGATAAAGATTCTACCAACATCCAGCTGGACCTGGGGAAGAAACTTTAAGAGACCACTCTAGGCGTTGCTGGGTGTGAGAGTGTTACAAGTTACTCACACTCTAGACCGATTCATACCCAGAGTGGGGAATGAATAACCAAAAATAGGTTGCACACACTGAACTCATTGGTGATTAGATGGGGAGCCGAAGGGCCCCAAAGGGCTAGCTCATAGATACGGGTGTGAGATATGGGAATGCTGTTCCTCAGGGGTTAGTCATGGAGTCCTGGCTTCTCAGGGTTGGAAAAAAACCTTAAAGATAATTGAGTCAAGCCCTCTGTCTGATGCTTACATAACCCGATCATCATATCCAATAGTTGTTTTGAACATTTTGGTCTCTACCTGATAATCTCCTGTGACAAAGCATTTATCACATACTGGGGCATTTAATTTCATATTTAGCCAATTCTGATTGCAGTAAGGTCCTCGCTTAAGAGTATTGTACTAAGGGGCGCCTGGGTGGCTCAGTGGGTTAAAGCCTCTGCCTTCGGCCCAGGTCATGATCTCAGGGTCCTGGGATCGAGCCCCACATCGGGCTCTCTGCTCAGCAGGGAGCCTGCCTCCTCCTCTCTCTCTGCCTGCCTCTCTGCCTACTTGTGATCTCTGTCTGTCAAATAAATAAATAAAATCTTTAAAAAAAAAAAAAGAGTATTGTACTAAAATCCGTCTCTGACTCTCCTTAGCCCTCATCCTACTTCTTGGCCATAGGAAAGTATGGATGTTGAATAGTGTGAGAATGCAGGCCCATGATTTATGGTGCCTGGGTATGTATTTCAGCTTTGAGATGGGTTAGCTGGGTGACTTTGGGCTATTTACCCGTCCACGGCTCAGTTTACTCATCTGCAAAATGGGTCACGTCCTAGCACTCACTCCCTGGGGCTGCTATGTAGGACAAATAATGCATGCATGGGACCTGTTTATGCAGAGTCAGTGTTGAAAGAATACAAGCCATTGTGGTAGTTGTTGTTATAAACAATTGTTACTCTCCTTCCGTAGGATGGTCTTTCCAATATTTTAAGACCTGCATATTCCCCACATCTTCTCGCTTCTGTCACAAACACTTCTCGTTGTGTCTGCTACTTGTCACTTACTGGAGGGTTAACTTTCATCCTCCACCTGGGCCGTACCCTTTGAACCCAAGCCTGGGTCAGTGCCTGCCTTACAGCCCCGAACTTGAACATGGCAGTTTATTTGTATGTGACCAGCAGAGTAGGAAAGAGCCACCTTTACCTTCATTCTAGATAATGTGCCTCTTTTAATGTAGCCCAAGGTTGTATCTGTGTCTAGCAGCTCTATCATACAGGTTCCTGATGGACTTTATTCCTAATGAAGTACCTAATAATTTTTCTCAAGGCCTGCTGCTGGGCCCAACAGTGTTTATGGACACTAGTGTGGAGAAGGGAATCAAAAGCGTGCTTATAACATCTGCACTTGATGGTGGCTTTGGTTAAGCTGGAGAATTGGCAGGCACGAGTGGCATAGAGTTCCATAGGGTTATTTGGTAGGGCCTCTAAGAGAAGAAGAAAGGGGGAAAAAACCCCATTGCAAATCCAAAGAGGGAAGGTCTCTAGGGCTAGGGGGAAGAACCCGGGACTTTGCAGAGGTGCTGACTAGTCTGGGCTCACATATCACACTGTATGCATTGGGCCCCATGGTCAAGGGAGAACCTGCCTTCGGAGGACAGTCCCCGGAGCACGGGAGCTGGTCAGACACAGTGAAGGAACTTGCAGTATTCCATCCAAAGAGGCGAAGGCTGAGGGGCTCAGTGACTTGTAAATATAGGCTTTTAGTAACTGGCTTTTGATCCTGGGTGAGCTTTAATTCCTGTCTTCTGGAAGATAGAAGGCACACAAGAGCTATGGCTGGGCGGGTCAGACAGACCCGAGTTCGAATCCTGACTTTGTCTAGTGAGGTACTTAACCTCTTGAAAACCAGTTTTCCTCATCTGTAAAGTGGAGATAAAAATAATACTTCCCTCCCAGGATCACTGGGAGGTCTCGATGAGTGCCGAGCATGGTGCCTGCCTTCTAATTAGCGCTCCGTGTATGACCGCTATGACTCTTCTTGATCCCTGGGGTCAGACAAGGCTGTCACAGGTTGAGTGGGACAAGGGTAAAGCTTTCACAGAGGAAACACGAGTGGCTAGCTAGAGCCGAGGCAAAATGGGAAATGTAAATACTTGATAACAAAGTAACAAGAACGAGGCGATGAGCTAGTACAGTCGGGTGCTGTGGGCATGGCTCTGTCTAAATGTGGCAAGGGACTACATTTACTGCGTTCTTTGCGTGTTGTTAAAAGAGGCCTCCAGTAACTTGAGGTGACACACTTCTTGAATGGAGGTCATATTTCCAGGAAGCCAAGACCCTGCGCTGTGCTCCTTCATTTTCCTGCTCCACGCGGGAGCTGGCCCAGCGGAGTGCTCAGTAAATACTTCATTTTAAATGCAGTGACTGGGGCGCCTGGGTGGCTCAGTGGGTTAAAGCCTCTGCCTTTGGCTCAGGTCATGATCTCAGGGTCCTGGGATCGAGCCCTGCATCAGGCTCTCTTCTCACAAGAGCCTGCTTCCCCCTCTCTCTCTCCCTGCCTGCCTCTCTGCCCACTTCTGGTCTCTATCTGTCAAATAAATAAATAAAATCTTATGGGGCATCTGGGTGGCTCAGTGGGTTAAACCTCTGCCTTCGGCTCAGGTCATGATCCCAGGGTCCTGGGATCAAGTCCCGCCTGGGGCTCTCTGCTCAGCGGGGAGCCTGCTTCCTCCTCTCTCTCTGCTTGCCTTTCTGCCTACTTGTGATCTCTGTCTGCCAAATAAATAAAAATAAAATCTTTAAAAAAATAAATAAATAAATGCAGTGACTTCACGTCTCCAAGGGCTGGAGTTGTCCCCTGCTTGTTCCCTGACTAAGAGCACGTGCATCTCTTTGCAGGGGACAGCTCAGATGAGCAGTCCCGGAGCCCGAATGAATAACCCTGGGACGATGACAACTATCCCGGCGGCAGTGGGGGCCGTGTGCGGGCCCCTCAGCGGAGGAATCGGGTGTTCATTCTTGTTCCATGTGGTCTGCGTTCCCCTTCTGCCTCTTCTGCGCTTGAAATAGCTTTAGTGTCACTTGCATAGTTTCACGGTTCCTGAATTCATAATCTGAAGTCATAATATTGCTAATTACATGGGGGAAAACCTTGTGTTTTTGAATCTCAGTTCCCCTCGAGAGAACATTTTAAACATGTTTTAGGCACGTGCTGCAGGTTATAACTCATAATAACATATCTTATTAATTTATTTTCATATTTATTATTATAATTACCCGTCCTTGTAATTTTTTTTTTTTTTTTTTTTACTCTTTTAAAATTGAGGTCTACTTCACATGCAGTAAAATACACAGACCTTAAATGTCCGGTTTGTTGAGTTTGAACAAAAGCAGCAACACTGCTTCCGGGATATACGTCTTTTAATTTTTGAGTCAACTTGTTTTTGAAACCTCTTGTTCCAAGTGCTGGCCTGTTTGGGAGCTCTCGGAGGTGAAAGGTTACCTCTCTCTTGTTCAGAGCTGCCCTCTAGACACAGTGCCTGGTGCTTTTTGCGCTCGGAAAATACCAAGTGAGCAAGTAGATGTGAAATAATTCTGCCACTTACTGTATTGATGTAGTACTCATGGCTCTGGCATAACACCTTATTTTCCAGAATCCTCTACGATCATCAGTTTATTTCCACGCTCGCTCTCTCTCTCTCTATGTGTCATGTGTGAGTAATAGCTATGCAGACTAACAGGTTAGCACATTTTAATTGGAGACAAGTCAACTTGCCCTCACAGTTTATATTTATGCAATCTTTATGTTCAGCCTTTTGGTCACGGTAGTCACGCTCCCTTTGATAAATAATTTTTAAAATTTTGACAATTAATTACTCACCGGGAGGTGGAACGATCAGGTCTGACCAGGGACGTGTTTCTGTTACATGCTTTCTCTGGCTTGCTGAAACTCTAAATATAGTCTCTACACTGTTAGGATTACACAACAGTGACATTAATTTCAAGCAGGGCCAGGAGGAATGTGATCTAAAGTAACCAGTCTCTGAAGGTGTGTCTTTATGATCTAAAGTAACCAGTTTCTGGAGGGCGGGTCTTAAAAGAGAAGTTTGCTGAAATTCTCACCCTCCTGTTTGTTTGTTTTGTTGTAGGTAATCACTCCCCAGAATGGACGCTATCAGATAGACTCTGATGTTCTCCTTATCCCCTGGAAGCTGACTTATCGGAATATTGGCTCTGATTTCATACCTCGGGGGGCCTTTGGTAAAGTGTACTTAGCCCAAGATATAAAGACTAAGAAAAGAATGGCGTGTAAATTGGTACGTACTTTATACCAGACATCCTGCACGTATATGTTTGGCATGGTGGCCCTTGTTGGCTTGCTTTACTCAAAGGTGGTTACCATTTGGCTGGATCTTATGTAAGAAAGAGCACCCTGTCCAAAAACATCTTTCTTCTTTTTTCTTTGTTGATTTGCTTGCTCCTTGGGGCTGCTCAGCACCGAAGTCTGTTTAAGTGCGTAGTTGGTTTTAATCAAGTTTGCCTTGATAAAAAAGAAAATGTTGCTGGCTTCTTTAGCAGGAGCTTGGATAACATCATCCCTCTTGGGGAAGGGTGGGAAGGAGGGGCGCTCTTCCTGCAGGAGCAGATCTGTGTGCACCTCTGTTAATCCCACCCATGGGGGAGGGAGCCAGGCAGAGAAACCGAAACTGGGAAAGCTGCAGCCTTTGCAAGACTGTAGATGAAAGGATTGCATGTAAATAGACCAATTATTGCAAAGACCCCATCTCTTTTTATTGCTGAGACGTCCCTGCTTTGCAAGACTGTCCAAGCTGGACACATACACACCCTGTGACTCAGAAGTTCCACTCCTGTGGGCACACCCCCAAGAAGCGCGCATGCATGCTCACCAAAGGCTATGTACTAGACTGTTCATCATAGCAGTCTTTGTCATCGTCCCAAACTGGAAATTCTCCAGGTGTTACAGTGTGATATACTTACATAGTGGGATACTATACAGTGAAGAGAAAAAATGGTTTACCGTTGTAATAATGGAGATGAATCTCATCACCATATGTTAAGCCCCAACAGCCAGATCCCAAGCAAGATCTACTCTATGAGATTCCACTTCTGTACAGGCCCTCGAGAGGCAAAACGAATCCGTGCTGGTGGAAGTCAGGACAGGAGGTGCCCTTGCTGGGCAGTGACTGGCAGAGGTCAGGAAGGGGTTTCTGGGGGGCCGGTAGAGTTTTGTTTCTTGATCTAGACGGTGGTGACGTGGGTATGTTCAGTTGAAAATTCATTGAGTTTGCTATGTAACCAGTTTTACGCTTTTTAGCATGTCTGTTTCACTGTAAAGATTTTTTAAGAGTACAAGAAAATAAACCCCCTTTGGATTTGCTGAATATGGCCTTAGTCTATGTTATTGGAATTAAAAAAAAGAGCAACAATGTATTGGCCTCATTTGTTCCTTTATAAATAAAGGATACTCTGATAACAGAGTATCTGTTATCAAAAGAAAACAAGGAGATATTATAATAAGCCATTTGAAGCTTTCATTTAGAGAGACATGTTCCAATTCTTTTAAAAGAATCTAGTGACATTCTAGAAAGATCTTAGAACAGAAATGTCCTGTTTTACAATTTCATCACAAAAGGCATGGAAAAATACTTTTGTGGGTTTGTTTTCCCTAGAATACTTACATTTAATTTTTAAGCTGTATTTTTTTTTCTTGAAAAGAAAACCATGTAAAATGATTAACAACCCCCCTAGCAGATTCAAAAGAATGTAGTTTGAAGAATGAGATCCCTTTCTTTGAGGCAACTACTGTGAATGAGATCTTATACATCTTTCCAAAAAATTTCTATGGACATGTATTATGTATAGATTAAGAGATTTTTACAAATGGGAGCATAATACCTGTACTTCCGTATCTTGCTTTCTTTATCCGATATCTTATTTTGGAGACATTTCATATCTATCTGCACTGAAAGATCTACTTCTTTCTTTATTATTGATTTTTTATTTTCCTTAGAATAGATTTTAAATGCATTGTCAGAGCATGAGCTGGGGTCCAAAGACATAATATTATTTCACAACAAATGGAAGTATTGAAAAGACAACCTAAAATCTAGGTGCCATAGAAAATACACGTAAAAAAGATGGGAAATGATCTCTCTTTTGATTCAATTGTAAATGATTCCTTGATTGGATTGCTTCATTCTAAATGATAATAATATTTTATATTTTGTTCTTATTTTCTTATTTGGAACCATTTACCTAAAGCTGACACCATGTAAAAGGGGGTTTGGGCCAGATTTTAACTTGGCAACATAATTTCATGCAGATCACGATATCCTCAAAGGCATTTATTTGCCCTTTGATTTGTGAGTTGACCTATCTCGTATATATTTTTGTCTAGAATCTTACTGGTATGTTTGTGTTCTAGATTCCAGTAGATCAATTTAAGCCGTCTGATGTGGAAATCCAGGCCTGCTTCCGGCATGAGAACATTGCTGAGTTATATGGTGCTGTGCTCTGGGGTGAAACCGTGCACCTCTTTATGGAAGCCGGCGAGGGAGGTTCTGTTCTTGAGAAACTGGAGAGCTGTGGACCAATGAGGGAATTTGAAATTATTTGGGTCACAAAGCATGTTCTTAAGGGACTCGATTTTCTACACTCAAAGAAAGTGATTCATCATGACATTAAACGTGAGTTACCTTTGGATGTGTAAGCTTCTTGGCTTAGAGATGGGCTAGGCAAGAGGCAGATGGGTTCCTCTCTTCAGTCTGAGGATCCTTGGTGCTGGGGAGGACAGCTGCCCTCAAACCCTTTCTACCTTCCTCCCCTGTGCTACTGAAACATGTTTCAGCACCAAATGGGATCACAAAAGCTTTCAAAGTCCTGAGGAAGGGTGATTATCCAATTGTGGAAGATTATAGCCACACATCTGTTAAGTACTGGCTATGCCCTTTTTCTTAAGTCTTTAATAAATATACTTTAAAACACACTCAGAGTTACATAGTTTTTGAGAAACAAATAGCCTTTTTATTCTGAATACCATTTTGGTAGTAATTCATTAAACAAGCTTTCATTGACTGCTTTTTAGGAGTAAGAGATGGTGGGAAACACAGCAAAGACCCACGACCAACCCCTTCATAGCCAATGCTACACTGAACTGACAAAACCTTTATTTTAAAAAAAATGGGTATTTTACTTTTTTTATTTCAGGAAAGTGGCACGATAATAATAGGCTTTGACTTTAGAATTTGAAAGTCCAGCTTGCGAGCATGATAATATTTTTTCCAGCTTTGTTGAGCTATAACTGGCTTAACCTTGTGTAAGTTTAAGGTGTGCAATGTAATGATTTGCTGTAGGTATATATTGCAAAATGATTGCTCTAACCAGGTTAGATAACGCATCCATCACTTCACATAGTTATAATTGTGTGTGTATGGGGAGAACTTCTCAAATCTACTTTCTCAGCTACTTTAAGATGTATAATACAACATTATTAACTATAGTCACTGTGCTGTGTATTCTATCCCCCCAAACTCGTTCATCTTATCACTGGCAGTTTCTACGCCATGACTGCATTCCCCCACGCCCTCCACCCCCCAGCCCCTGGTAACCATGATCTGTTCTCTATTTCTATGAGTTTTGTTGTTTTAGAGTACACAAAGTATTCCTCTTTCTCTGCCTGACTTATCTCAGTGATTTCACTTAGATCTTCAAGGTTTCATCCATGTTGTTGCAAAAGGCAGAACTCCATCCTTTTTTATGGCTGAATAATAGTCTCTTGTATATGCATATACACACAGACATCATATTTTTTTCTCCAGTCGTCCGTTGTGGACCCTTAGGTTGCTTCCATGACTTGGCCATTGTCTCTCGAGCGTTATTATTGCATGCAAACATTTACACCCACATTGGCTGCATTCTTGGCACATCTGAAGTGCTTTTCACTTGAATTCTCACCCGGATTAACCCTCCTCTTGATATAATGTAGTCATCTCAGTAGGGAGCACATTTCAATCTATTCTGGTTTGGGGCTTATCATTTTAGATGATGTTTTTATTTTATTTATGGGTATACAGACAATTTTATCCTAAAGAGATGTCCCCTTTTTATAGCTAGCAACATTGTCTTCATGTCTACAAAAGCTGTTTTGGTGGATTTTGGCCTAAGTGTTCAAATGACTGAAGATGTCTACTTTCCTAAGGACCTTCGCGGAACAGAGGTAATTCTATTCCCACAGGAAAGGTCATTGTCTCTTTAAGAGTAAAATTTAAAAATTTAAAAATGTTCTGGTATTATTGCAGAAAGGACAATAAAGGGGAGGAAAACCATTGCATCAAATGTTATTATCATTGAAACGTATTTAATGAGCACTTGCTCTATGCCAGGTACTAATTTTAGCATTTTAAATGCATTATATTATTTAATCCTTGTTACAACCCTATTATCAGTAAATACTGTTATCGTAGGCAAATTCTATTATTTACAGTAAGGAAATAAGCTTGAAGAAGTTCAAATAAAGTGCCCAAAGTTATTCAGCTAGTGCCAGATCTGGGACTTAAACCAATTTTCTTTGGAATCTGAACTCTAACTACTATGTAACTTTTTAATATAACTAATGTATATATTCTTAGTATAAATGTATGTTATATATATTCTTATATATCTTTACATATTATATGTGTATATAATATAACATAGTTCTTATGTTACATTCTTAATATAACATAAGAATATGTTTCAGTTCAATTAGTCATAATTGTCATAGTTGTTCATAATATATGTTTAGGATTAACAACCTTTTAGGCTTATCTTTAATTATAGAGAGCCTATAATAAACCTCAAATTTATTATGGCACAAATAAATTATATTTAAAGATATAAACTAGCTCTAATATTTAATTCATTTGTGAAGCAAAAACAAAACCAAACCAAAAACTTCTCTGAATATAAATGAGATTGCAAGGAATGCATTCATGGGCTTTCAAATAATACATTTAATTTCACATACACCTGATTGGGCTGAATGGTGGATTCATGTAGAAACATCAGTCAAGCATCACTATCTGTCAGGCATGGAGTGAGCACTGCCCTTGGTGGTATGTTAGCAACCCCTGCTCTTTGGCGAGAGGACCTATTTTAAATTTACCTCAATTATTAAAAAAGCAACAGTTAAGTTCATAGTAGATTATGATGGGCATGGGGTTGGATGCAACTGGGAAGGCAAATAGGGGTGGAAACTGCCTCCTTGGCCCATGCTTAATTATCAGAGCCTGCCAGCCCCATGCCCTCTCTCTGCTCTAAGTGCCCACAGCAGATGGAGAGAGGGCACTTGACTGAGCCTTTGCCTTAAGATTACCAGGTCAGGGGGCACCTGCATGGCTCAGTCCGTTAAGCGTCTGACTTCGGCTTAGGTCATGATCCCAGGGTCCTGGGATCAAGTCCCAAGTTGGGCTCTGTGCTCAGTGATGGGTCTGCTTGTCCCTCTGCCCTTCCCCCTGCTTATACTCTCCCTCCCTCAGTTAAATAAATAAAATTAAAAAAAAAAAGAAAAGATTATCAGGTCAGTCTTTGTGTTCAACCAAGCCCTTAGTCTAGCTCGTAGGTATATTGCACTGAACCCGACTTCAGAAGAAAAACAAATAATCATCGTTGGAAACCAAGTTTATATCAGCTTTTTCTTAACTCTCTCAAGCTCTTCTGGGCAGCGGAAGAAATTGCTGGTATTACTAAAGTTATTCTGGAAAAGGCTTGAGGGAGGACCCTTGATAGTTTTTGAGGAGAATGATTTCTAGAAGAGAGAACTGTAGACTTCTTAAAAAGAATGTTTTAGTCCCCAGATCTTAAGACTGCTTCACTGAAGCACAAAATCTAATAAGACTTAATGCTTCAGACATGTTTTTTTTGGAAAATGTTTCAGCATATTTTGGCATTAGTCCGAAGTTCAGATATGTGACATTCTACCCTTTTTCCTGGAGCCAGTTTGAGAAACAAACTATTTATGGTATTAAAGAGAGAAAATACCTTTCTCTTCCCGGCAGTGTGATCAAATCGAACATTTTGCAACGGCTGGACCAAGAAATGCCCTCCCTAGGACTGTCTACCAGAAAGAGAGTGTGTGCTTGAGCATGAGATGATAACATAGTGTTTATTCCTAAATAGTATTTGGACTGAGTTATTCTCAGCAAATGTAAATTGCTTTTTACAAAGTGCTAAACTGACTTGAATGTTAAGGTTGACAAATTCTCTTCGAATCAGCCTGCATTTACTGTCTGTATGGTGCTCCCAAGTCCAAGTTTGCTAATGAGCAAGGTTGTGAAATCACCATTGAAAGCTTTCAGCAAGTTTGTTTCAACTCTTCCTGTTCAAAGAGCCAGTGAGATGCTGTTAGTCAAAGTCAACCACTGAGATTTACTTCCCACTGGAACTTGATCACTTGGCCGCTACAGGGGTATATGTGACGTCTGATTCCAAGTGCGAACTCTGGTTCCCTCTGTGTGATCTCTCTCCCGGCATTCATATTCAGAACTTGAGATTATGACCATACAATATAAGCACAGGGTTAATCTGGTTTATATTTAATGTATCATTTTTTAATTACATCATACAGAGAAAGAATAAATAATGAATGTAAATAGCTAATTAGAATAGATTTTTTTTTTTTTAAGCTAGATGGAGTGGGGTAGAGGGGCAGAGGGAGAGGGAAAAAGAGAATCTTCAGCAGGCTCCCCCCCCACTGTGGAGCCTGATGTGGGGCTCAATCTCACCACCCTCAGATCATGACCTGAGCTGAAATCAAAAGTCAGATGCTGAACCGACTGAGCCACTCAGATGCCCCTAGAATTATTTTTATAGCGTGGTTCTTTTTTAAAAGTTCTTATTTTCTTCTGAGTCTCTGTTTGAGCTTCCTTGATACAAGTTAACATGTAATCCATGCATGCGTGTTTGCACACACGCAACACCTTTCTAACAAATGTGTTGAGAGGTGAAGTGCTTGGACCCCCCCCCCCCAGACGGATGTATAGTTTCCCCTGCTCTGGTGCCTGGGCCCGAGGCTGTGCAGGTCCCAGAGAGCCTCGCGTGGTTCCTACTGGGCCTTTTTCATGCTTGCGGTCAGCCAACCCCAAAAGTTCTCGAACGCCATGCCCGCTGCTCTGGCTCGTGTAGAGCCTGCAGAAGCCAGGGTTCCGAGCCCTGGAGTGCTGGGGGACCTGCCTGGGGTCCCCAGGGATGCAGGACACTGCATCCCCAAATGAATGGTCCCCAGAATCCTCCAGAACGCTGTGCGCAGAGCGGGTTACACCAACCGTAAATACTTTGCCTGATATTTACTTAGGAGGCAAGCAAGCGGGGAGGAGATAAACTTCCTCTATTGACAGCTAATCCTTCCCCATGCGTTTGTTGTTTAACTTTGTGATTATATTTAGTAGGAACGTCAGGTCCGTCAGTTGGGACCCAATGCTCTGTGTTCACTTCAGGAAATGTTTGAGAACAAGGAGCTCGGCGGAGCCTGTTCAGTGAGACAGACAGAATGAGCACGGGAACGAAAGCAAGCCAGCCAGCAAGGGTGTTGGAGGACACTGTTGAATATGGTTAGGGTGGGGAAACTGGGACATTTTCCCAGTTTTTGTAAGCCAGTTTTTTTCACGTATTGACTCGGAAATATATTCCAGGAACACTTATCCCTTTCTCCATAGTCAAATGATGGACAGCATATACATTTCTTAATGTTAAATATTGATAATTAGGATTTTAACCATTTACTGTACGTCTCCATACCAGCCATAAATACAGATCATTGGTTGGCATTTGTTTACTTTTTTTTTTAATGTTTTTATGTTTTTTTGTTTATGTTTTACAAGCATAAAAGAGAAGCTATTTCTGAAACTTGCCCTGCTTCTCCAGCATGAAACCAAACAGAACCTACACGTGGTTAAAATGGCATGTGTTCAATAGTTAGGCCATGTGGGAGGTAGAAATAAGAAGTAGTTTGTATAAATGACCAATTAGGACCATTTCTAAAACATTCCACTCTAAGTGCTTCTCTTCCGTGTGATCGGTGTTACTACCCCGGGGATCTCTGCCACCTTATATCACTGCAGGTAGTTAGGGATTTGGCAATTTAATGACAAACCTGAAGTGAAGAAGTGTATTTGTAGTGTCCATTTAAATATTAAAAGGAATTGGTATTTTTTAAAAGATTTTTATTTATTTTTGTGAGAGTGTGCGGGCTCATGTGCGCGTGAGTGGGAGGGAGGGTCAGAGGGAGAGGCAGGCTCCCCAGTAAGCAGGGAGCCCCATGTGGGACTCGATCCCGGGACCCTGGGATCATGACCTGAGCTGAAGGCTGACACTTAACTGACTGAGCCACCCAGGCACCTAGAACTGATGTTTTAATAAGGAAGTTAAGCCTCAGTCGGTGCCTTCCAGAACCTTGATGCACACGTTGGGGGTTCCCAGGTGGGTTCTCGGCTGCAGGCTCTTGGCTGCTGGGGCGGTCTCTGTGTCCAGTATGTGGAGAAATGGTGTTCTTCTTGAGGCTGCAGGGACGCCTCGGGCGACAGTGCCTCCCACCTTCCCCAAGGGTGTCTGTGTCCCTTTCCCTAGCTTCCGGGAGAACAGCAGGGACATGGTCTCCTGAGGGGCTGAAACATCCTATAAATACGGTAAAGGCGGGTGTGCCAGCTTCCAGAACTGGATGAGGGAAATGGATACCCAGACAGACGGGGGAGAGTCAGACTGACGGTTTCTTCTTCTTTTTTAGATTTACATGAGCCCAGAGGTGATCCTGTGCAGAGGTCATTCAACCAAAGCGGACATCTACAGCCTGGGAGCCACACTCATCCATATGCAGACGGGCACCCCGCCTTGGGTGAAGCGCTACCCTCGCTCAGCCTATCCCTCCTACCTGTACATAGTAAGTGGGGGGCAGCCAGGGCTGAGGGTGCGGGGGAGCTTCCCCTGCTTAGGAGGGCTGCTGTCCCTTTTGTAACACACCTGAGTGGGATGGTGTGAACTCGTGACTCGTGGGGTGAAGCTGAAAGTTCTCCCCATGGGGAGGCAAGTCCCATTCCTGCAAGGAAGGCATTGCTGTTGCAGTCGGAATTAGCTGAAACGTGCATGGGGCCAAGATTATATGCTCTTCTGTTATTCATGACTCATAAGATACCACTTAGGAGCATCTGAGTGGCATCAGTCTCTGAGCCAGAGAAGCTATGTTTTTTCAGCACTTCTGGAGAGGAGATACGAGATTATAGATCCCCAAGCCAGACTAGACATAATGAAACGTGCAGTTTCCATTTTACCATCGAGGGATCAAAGGGTGGATCCTTCCCCATTACAGCGCCCTGACCCTTGAACATCATTAACCCAAAGGATGGGTTTCGCTCGAGGTGCTTATAAAATTAAAGGGAAACTTGTGGGCAGGTATGACTGTTTCCACTGCAGGGTGTGTAGTGGGAAACAAATGACTTTCCAGGTCTTGTTCACTAGAACGCGTGAACCGGTGAGGGTGTATTTCCGTACGCTTGGTGCTAAGAGAGCTGGTGTGTTGCTAGATCCACAAACAGGCGCCTCCGTTGGAAGATATCGCAGACGACTGCAGTCCTGGCATGAGGTTGCTGATAGAGGCTGCCTTGGAGAGGAACCCGAATCACCGTCCGAGTGCAGCCGACCTGCTCAAACATGATGCCCTGAACCCCCCCAGAGAGGATCAGCCACGCTGTCAGAGTCTGGACTCTGCCCTCTTTGAGCGGAAGAGGCTGCTGAGTAGAAAGGAGCTGGAGCTTCCGGAGAACATAGCGGGTATGGACACCTGCTGTGGGCAGTGCCCCTTGCTTCTCTTCTTTTTCCAACTACCTCATCCTTCTGACACCTTTCCCAAAGGCGTTCTTGAGGGCCATAAGTTTTTGGAGAAATTTCAGCAAGAACTTTGGCAAAAGCATTAAAAAAAAAAAAAAAAAAAAGACTGGCTAATTGGCCAGCAAATCACAACATGTTTCAGGGCAAACGTAGGTAACAACCGTCCTTAAAAATTGCCTCTTGCTTGCTTTCTGCACCAGGGAGTATCTTTTGCCTTTAAAAACAAGTCAGGCCTGGCAGTCAGTTCTTGTCAGTTCTGAACAGGGTTCCATTTCATTCAATTACGGTAAGCCATGCCAGTCGTTGTTTGGAGACACCAGGGCGCTGCTCTGCACAGATAAAATACTGAGTTTGAAGTCAACTTGCATTTTTGTCTTCCTCTGCTTCAATTCTCTTTTTCAGCTATGAATCTTTCCCACATAGGAAAGTCAGTGCCCCAATCTGTGGCATTCTTAATCCATTTAGGTCCAAACCCAGATGTCAAGCCTGGAATATTTATTTGCATTTCATCCTCTTCTTGTCTGACATTTCTGTATTTGAAGAGAACCATCTGGGGTGTTGGAAAATACACCAGAATTTCTAGCTAATTTCTTGTCATCATTGACCTTTTTCGAACCCTTTCATCTATGTCAGATTACATAAACTAGCCCGCAGTCTGTAACTCTAAGTCTGCAGGTTTTTAATAAAACCATAGCTTGAGGGGCTCCTGGGTGGCTCAGTGGGTTAAGCCTCTGCCTTCAGCTCAGGTCATGATCTCCGGGTCCTGGGATCGAGCCCCACGTCAGGCTCTCTGCTCGGTGGGGAGCCTGCTTCCCCCTCTCTTTCTGCCTGCCTCTCTGCCTACTTGTGATCTCTCTCTGTCAAATAAATAAAATCTTAAAAAAATATATATAGCTTGAAAGGCTGTTTGATTAGGGCCAAGGTTGTTGTTGTTTTTTCCCCCAGAAGAAACAGGTGTTTATTACTGAGCATGTTACCTGGTCATTCATTGTTTTTTTTTTTTCCAATGTTTCCCTTTCCAGATTCTTCATGCACAGGAAGTACTGAGGAATCGGAGATGCTGAGGAGGCAGCGTTCTCTTTACATAGACCTGGGTGCCCTGGCTGGCTATTTCAACCTTGTGCGGGGTCCACCAACCCTAGAATATGGCTGATTGATGGCATCATTTGCTCTGAGTAATTAAGACTCAGCATTGGGCTCCTCCTGGAAGCTAGTTATGCGGACTCGAACCCGGGGCTCTGTATACTGAATCGTGCCACCTATTAGCGGGCGGCGTGGGCTCCTGCGATCCATGAATGTGACCCCACATGGCTCCCCTGGGTTTGATTCGGGAAGCTGCCTTAGTAGCCCCCAGGTCTAAAGGTTCTCATGTCTCAGGTGGTGTGACCGACTCAAAGGAAGTTGTGAGTTCATAGAAGGATCATTTCTGGTTGCTGATTCCATTCACTGCGCACTTTGCTCAGAAAATGTCAAGATTACAGATCACGAGGATAATGTCTTAGCCTGAAATTACTGTTCTTGGTTCTGATTTAAGTCTGGGAACTTCATTTAACTCAGAATAGTTGTGTATATTGGTGTATATTATATGATAACGCCTTGAGCCTTTGTAGGTAGATTCTAGTGTAAATTAAAGTCCTTATATTTTGGGTGAGTAGAACAACTTGAATATTAAAGCAATAAGCTGGACTCGTGTCTTAAAAATGGCTGTTCATTTAGGGGCCGTCTGACCGCGGGCCACTAGTGACAGGTTCTGTTATGTTCCTATGGAAACATTTTGTACTGTATATGCTATGCTTAAACCATTTAAAACATGATGTTTTGAATGTGGATAAAACTGTGTAAACCACATAATTTCTGTACATCCCGAAGGATGAGAATGTGACCTGTAAGAAAAATGGAAACATTTCTAAATTCTCAATGATGCTACTTTTGTAACTCTTCTGACTCTACTTCCTTCCAAGCATTTGTGTATTGAAATAGCATACTGTGTATGTTTTATATCAAATGCCTCCATGAATCTTTCTTACCTATACCTATATTTTTAACGTTGTGAATATGCGAGTATCCCCACTTAAAGTATGTTTTTACACCAGGCCAATGAAACCAACACTTATATCCAACGTAATTGGTCAGATCAACTGAATAAACTCCATATTTTGCCTTCATTCTCGGAATGAGTGTGATTCTCCACTGGGACGGGGAGTGGGTTATGGGGGTTGGGATATAGGTTGGAGGAGAATGTGTATCATGAGGAAGGAAAGAACATTCAGTGGGTTAAAGCCTCTGCCTTCGGTTCAGGTCATGATCTCAGGGTCCTGGGATCGAGCCCCGAATTGGGCTTCCTGCTTCCCTTCCTCTCTCTCTGCCTGCCTCTCTGCCTATTTCTATCAAATAAATAAAATCTTAAAAAAAAAAAAAAAAGAACACCTGAGAGGTTTGCAAATTGTTTATAAGCCCTTCTTCTGTTGCCGAGGCATTAGCCATTGTCATTCGGATTATGCTGTGTCCCTTCAATGCAGGAGGACAGAAAAAGAATTTGTCAGCCGTTGGTTCAGGCTAAGTGTGGTTCTGTTTTACATCTTGTTTTTATCTATTTATACTATCTTTGAATATATGCTTGCCTCTTCTGTGTCTGTTGTTTGTCAAGTTAATAACTAACTTGCCTTGGGGACGCCTGGGTGGCTCAGTCGCTCAAACGTCAGGTCAGTTGTTTTCAGCCCAGGTCCTGATCTCAGGGGTTGTTAAAATGGAGCCCCTGCGTCAGGCTCTGCATGTAGCATGGAGCCTGGTTAAGATTCTCTCTTTCTCCTTCTGATCCCCCCACCCTGGTTGCTGTGCACTCTTTCTCCCTAAAAAATAATAAAATTAAATATAATTAAAATCAATATAAAATAACTAAATTTCCTTGTATAAGGTAAATTTCGATCCCGTAGACCAGTTGTAATGAAAACTGTTCGATGAGAGTTGGAGTCAGTCATTCTCCGAGTTAACCGTGTGACGCACTTTTTCGTGTGTGACCTAAGGCCATCCTTGGGATCTTCACAGCACCCACGTGAAAGATGGGCCGTTGCCTCTGGGTTTTCTTCAGAGGAGGAACTGAAGCATGGTGAGGTTCGATCACTTTATGCTTCAAATCACAGAGCAGGTAAAAAGAGCTGGGGGCGCCAGCTCAGGTCATGATCCCAGGGTTCTGGGATCGAGCCCCGCATCGGGCTCTTGGCTCAGTAGGGAGTCTGCTTCCACCTCTCTCTCTGCGGGCTTCTCTGCCTACTTGTGATCTCTGTCTGTCAAATTAAAAAAAGAGAGAGAGAGAGAGAGACAGAGCTGGTCATGGAAGTCAGGCTTCTCTGCCTCTAGTCCCCATTTTCTTGCACATATTGTGCTGTCAGCCCGTGATAGACCATCATGGGTGATGGGCGGTCTTGCTGCAGAGAGAGCCCTGAGCTCCCGCTGGGATTCAGTTCTCCAAATAAGGGCAGAGGTGCCTTCACCACCAACGTAATGAAGCTTCAGCCTCAGGGCCCCTCACTTGCCAAGGTGCTCCCCTGGCCTTGTGCCTGCTCGTATATTATCCCACATCAGGTCCAACAACACCCAGACCTGTCCCTGGGCCCAGGTGTAGAACCTTTGATGATTTTCATGAAAAGCTGAAACAGTCAATATGAGTTATTTAGTTGACAAACTCCACTGGGAGATAAAGCATGCCTTTTAAATAAATTGGAGCTCTCGTGGAAAGATCTGGGATGTTTGCCGAAAGATGATCAGGGACTGTAGGGGGAACGAGAAAACGTTTGGGGCTGGGATCTGTGCACAGGGCACCTGCAGAGCTGTTAGCCTAGGAAGCCAAGAGCTGCAGGCTGGGGATGGGCCCCCAGACACAGTCAGCTCCTGAGAAGAAGGAGGCCATGAGTTGGTCCTGAGGGAATCCATCATTTGCTTCCTGAGAAGACAACCAGGGGGGCTGTCAGGCTTCAATGTAGCTGGGACAGAATGATCACATCCTGAAACCTCTTTCTGATTTCTTGATAATTCCTGCTTCAAGCACCAAGGCATCAGATTATGTTTGGACATTGGAATGCTTCATGGAGGACAGACCAGATCTTTCTAGCTCAGGTCCTGAGATCGTGTCTAAGCCCCTTGTTGGATAGGGTGTTCTATGGATAAACTTGCTGGTCATCCCATGGCACAAGCTGGAGCCATGTCTTCTAATTACTACTCCCTACCTTGTGCTTGCCTTGAGGTCTGTAAAAGAACTGGAAATGGTAATGAAAACTGCCTACCAGTCTGGCCCTCGTGGGGGATTTGCCCAGGCTTAGACAGACAGCTACCATCTGAGGTCAGCCAGCCTGTTCATACCTCCAGAGGGAAGTTTCCACCAGCTGTCCGCCATGGTGCCAAGCACTGCAGTCGGTCTTGAAATCCATGACGTGGATCACTGTCGGCCCTGTGATTCCCCCTCATGCGTGCCCATTTATCAGACAGACTGAAGCCAATCAATCTTTTATTGATAGCAAACGTCAGTAGCCTGCGTCAGCATGAAAGTCAGGGGTCATGTGATTTCAAATCTATGTTTTGAAAGCTCCTCATGGACAACGTTGTTTGTGGTCTGAACTCGTTTCAAGTGAACTTGTTTTGATGAAACAGTTTTGAAATCAGATACTGGGACTTTGGTCTCGAACTCTCAGCTCCTGGAGTGGAAAGGACGGTTAACGTGACTGACACCACAGTAATGGCAGTGGCGTTCTCAAAAGGTTTTACCAGCCATTTGAGCAGGACCGTTTAGATAAGACTACTCTTTGCTGATCTAAGAGCTCTCCAAGGATCTTGAGACACTTGCCTCTACTGTGGCCAGGATATTCTCGGTTGGTAGTGGTGACAATCTTGGGAAGCGAGGGGACATCTATTCCTGCCTTGGCGAGCCAAGGTCCTTGTAGCCAGTGGTACAAACCGTGGGACAGTCGCTGGACTAGTAGACTTCGGAGCAGCCCACCTTGCCTTCCAATGACGGCGCCATCACCTGCCAGCTCCAGGCCCCAGCAGTGAGAGACCTGACCTGGCAGCTGCTAACCAGCTTTTAGTTGGAAGTACTGACTACTCCACTGAGAACCAACCTGCAGAAGCGCCACCTGGACAAAATTTGGATTTTATTTCTCTCACCTTCCCTTTGCCTGGAACAAAAGTGTAATTAATCTGTCATTGGTTTGGAGTATGTTATTTCTATATTGGTTTATTAAGAGGCATTACCTTGTAGGCTATTGACTTGTGAAATATTACTATGATGAATTTTAATTCCCATAATGAGCCTGTGTCAAATAAATGATTGGCAAAGAATCTCTGTCTCTGAGCTTCATTTGCCCTGAACAAAACACCAGTGTTTTCTGAAGGGCCTGGGGGGATTTTTTTTGTGTAGGTCTGCAGTGGGATTGGGAGTAAAGATTGCCTGATGCCACGGGTCCAGGGCCAACCCCTCAAGGTGCAGCCAGGAAGGAACGCACCCAGGGGAGAGAATTCCTAGGTACTGGAGAGCAGACCAGCTCTGGAGGAGAGCTGAATGGAGCCTTACTGGGGCCTATTTTGTGCAAAGAACCATGCCGGCCCCTGCAGGGAACAGAGGTAAGAGAGGGCTCAGGCCCTCATGTATCCAGTCCCCGCTGAAAGGTCTGCTTTCCATGTTGCAATTGTCAGAAGACTTTTTGTTTTGACGTATTTCCCGCTGTTTCAACAAAGACTTCTTCGGCCAAACACTTATTTGCAATTTTACCTTCTGCCTGCGAGCTAGATTTTTAAATGTAGATCTAATCTCAAATGCACAAGAAAACCATGATTACAGTAACTGGGTTTCAAAAGCGCACTTGGAGCCGGAGAGAGGATAGATGCAAAGTAGCTATGGACAAAGCACTTTTGTTCTCATCTGTAGACACCCTCAGCAGGAGTTTTGCTGGGCCCTCTGGAGGGCGCCCAGGACAGAGCAAAGAGGGAGAGAGCATGAGACAGCCAGCAATCCTGTCCCTCCTCTGCTGCTCAAGGACCCTTGCCCGGGAGCAGCAGCTGCCCCCTCAGCAGGGGGAGCTTGGCTTGTCCCTCTATGAGGACTGACTGCACTCTCCTCCTGTGTTACCCACAGTTAACCTAGATGTGGGAAGCCTGTTTTGTCTCCCTCCAAAATCAGTTAGATGCGACCACTCGGACTGATACCATCTGAGAACAGAGCACATGCTTCGTTTATTTTCAGTGTTAGTTTAGGGATCTAGGTACCTGGGAAATTCAGAGACATCTGTTGCATCAAAAATGCTGGCGACATAAAAGCTGGTTATCTGGCAGCCCCCAGATCCCCTTCATTCTGGTGAGCGGACAAGGGGAGCCCATTGGAATTGGGGATCAGAGAGACATCAGCTGGGGAGCACACCGTCCTCTCCTCACAGCTCTGCGTCCGCGGGGAGGTGCCCTGAGCTAGCTTACAAAGTGTCATCGCACAAATACCACTAAGGTTGCAGGAGTTACAGCATGGCTCTTAGTATTATTCTGTTTTAACTCCTGCTAGATTTTCTCTCTATGAAGCCGGATGTCCTCAGGTCTATCTTTCCCACATGCCTGCACACTCCAAAGAGCAGGAATGGTCCTGCTCGTGTCACTGGCACAGGAAACAGGTGGGTCCACTTTGAAATCCCAATAGAAGGAGTCTTCGATGTCTAATGAACATTCTCCTAGGGTATCAAGGAGTTGAAAGAGAAGACAATTTCCAGGAGAAAGGGTTAATGGATGCTCCTTGGAGTCCTGGAGCTAGGAATGACATTGAGTTCCGGTTGAGTATCACGTTTCCCAAAAGTGCCTGCGGGGACTGGGGGGCTGGAAACCCCCAGCAGTGTGGATAATGGAGAGTTCACCTGTGGATAATGGAGAGGTTATGGAAGAGCTGGGCCAACAAGGTCTGCCAACTTCTGAGCTGGTGTGAAAAGACATTCCCTCTCCGGTACAACTGTCTCCCACCCCTTCCTGCCCAAGTATTTCTTCTGATTGGAAATTCCAGTCTTGCCAAAGTTTGGGTGGCAATAAGACGCAGGGCTGGCTGGCGACTCGGGACCAAGGGGATTCTCTGTACCACTCCCTGCTTCCCTGTGTGAACTTGCATGCAGGACTTGCCAGGGCCAGCGAGCCAAGAAGGCCCAATTGTTTCTATCTTAATTAAGTTACATAGGAAAGAAAGAGAATGAACGAGGTGATGAATTCAGATTTTCTTGCTGAAACCTAAAGGTTTTTTTTTTTTTTTTCACCTGGTTAGGAGTCAAAAGCAAACAGAAGAGATTTGACAAGTGTCTTTGTCACTTACCATTTCAGCCTGGCCTCTGGTGCCGGAGACCTGGTCCCCTCCCTAATTCCCCAGGTCCGCTCTCCAGAAGCCATGGCTGCTAGCAAAGATATTCTACGCATAAAGAAACGTGGTTATGTAACACCCTCCTTTGTAAACCAACAATAAAATGTACACCTACCAGCATGATTTATACATGGCTTTATGTCTTGTTTTCTTGACAGAATATTTCCCATTATGGAAGGAAGTATTTTAATAAGAGTAATCTTGCTTAACATAAGTCTGGCATCTGTCTTAGACATAGCCTTTTACCAGCCACTTCTGCCATAGGCGGGAGGCTTGAATCTGGCTCTCCTTCTTCTTTTCTTTCCTCCTCTGGGAACGAGGGGTGGAACTAGATGCCCTCTCAGTTTGCTTCCATCCATTAAAATCTTTAAAATTTAGTTTAAGGGCAGCCTGGACAGCTCAGTCTGTTAAGCATCTGACTCTGGATTTTGGTCCAGGTCATGATCTCAGGGTTGTGAGGTCGAGTCCTGCCATGGGCGCGCGGAGCCTGCTTGGGATTTTCTCTTTCCCTCTGCCTTCCCCTGCCTCTCTCCATGCCCCTCTCTCCCCTCTTCCCTCTCCCCTGCCCATACTCTCCCTCCAAAAAAAATTTTTTTTTATAGGAGAGGAAGTGGAATGGCAACAAGTTTATGGATCTATGGTTTGACTCTGTGCACAGAGCAGGAATGGGAATCAAAGCCCTTCCCTTCTACATCAGGACCTTGACACTAGAGCTCATCGCTCTGTGACAGTCACTGCTGCCTTCTGGCTGTGGAGGGCCCGGGGAATCCTGGAGCCAAAGAAAGACAGCAGGTTATACTCATGTAAGCTTTGGGGTGTGGGGAATTGATAAGAACTATCTGGCTAGACTGATCAAGTTTCCATTCTCCTGATACCAAGAGGCTGGATCCTATGTCCCGTTGATGTCATGGGATGTGATCTAAGGGGATGAGAACAGGTGCTGGGGTAAAGGACACGGGGGAGAAAAGATTCTCCTACACATGGAGGTGGATTCAAGGTGATGGTAAAGGGGGAAGAAGGAATGGTTTTTAGTATAGAAAACAAAGCCAAGAGCTGCTCATTAAAGTTAACAATGACAAAGGTGTTGCTAAGTGCGAGCTGCGTGTCAGGATCGGGGGATGTAGCTGTGGCTGTAGTCATATTCCAATGAACTAACACTGTGGGAATCAGGCTCCTTCCAGGTAAATCACACTGTAGTTTTGGCATTTAACCAGAATCTAGTCACCAATTCTGCTGTAGAGGGTAGTTTCCCCACACCACTATGAAGTCTCAGACACGTGCTGGGTGTCCTACAATTCAACAGGTTTCCGACATGGCCTTCCTGGAGACAGCATCCGATTCCCATGGGTCAAGGGTTCAGTCCCACAAAACTGCCCGCACACAAACACACTTCTGATGCCATTCGCAAGTCCGGATTGTGACCCAGGCTTCTCACTCACTGGTTATACATCAGAGGTCCCCGTGACTTCCTTCTCGGGTTTGATTGATAGAAGGCTCAAAAAACTCAGAGAAACATTTTATTTACTAGATTACCAAAGTATTACAAAGGATATTAAAGGATACGAATCAACAGCCAGAGAAGAGATACATAGGGCGAGATTCTGAACAAAGGAGCTTTAATCCTCATGGAGTTTAGGGCCTGGTGTTGTGGTACCTCCTGGGTCTTGGGTCACCAACCTGGAAGGTCTCTGAACCCCATCCTTTTGGTTTTCTATAGAGTTTATTACAGAAGTTCAATTGGTTAAATCATAGGCCATTGGTGATTGATTCAGCCTTCAGCCCCTCTCCCCTCGTGGAGGTTAGGAGAGTGGGACTGAAACTTCCAACCCTCTAATCACATGGTTGATCTCTTGGCATCTGGTTTCCATCCTTAGGTGCTTTCCAACAGTGACCTCTTATTAACATAAACTCAGGTGCCACTGAGAAGAGTTTGGTATGAATATCAAGACCCCTTTATCACTTTTATAAATTCCAAGGTTTTTACGATGGGATATGGGGACAAGGACCAAATATGTATTTCTTCTTATACATCACAATGTCACAGCATTATTATTTCTGTTTGGACTCAATAGAAGCACAGACTCAATCAATCATTTGTGAATTCAGCAAAAAGATGCCAAAGGTCCTACAAGCAAAGCTCGTCTGATCTAACTTTAACCTTAGAGTTGGCAGGTATGGTGGGGAGTGCTCGTGTCTTTGGTCATGTAACTCAGTGGCTGAGACTTAGAACGCAGAGGTCAGAATGGATCTTATTTGCCTCCTGAAAGCCAGAGCCCCAGACTGGGTAGGGGAAGTCTGCGTACAGGATTTACAAATCTGTTCTGTTAGAAGTGGCCAACCTGTCACTGATTCATTGTTCTGTCCGGCAAGGGAAAAACCTCAGAAGAAACGAGACTGACGTTTACTGAGTGCAGGCACTACGGCTGACATCTCGGTAGCCCTGTTTATGTGTATTAGTAAACCAGGGAACAGTTTTGTGGGGCTGTTTTGTGAGGATATATTCCTAGTACACGG
The DNA here is from genome assembly GCF_010015895.1 of Lontra canadensis. Lineage (NCBI taxonomy): Eukaryota > Metazoa > Chordata > Mammalia > Carnivora > Mustelidae > Lontra > Lontra canadensis. The sequence continues at coordinate 66,165 of NW_022631070.1, read as the reverse complement.
CAGATGTGAGATTTGAACCCAGGTTCATCTAGTTCCAAAGTTCACACCCTTCTTGCTAAACTCAGCTGTTTCCCCTGTCACTGGAGGGAAGAGGGTAAGGGATCACGTACCAAACCTCATTACGGTGAGACTCCAAATCCTATGACTCCTACCGTATGTCTACCTCTAGAAATCATTGCTTGAATTATTGTAATTTTTTAAAAAATATTATTCATTAGTTTAATTGACAGAGACAGAGATCACAAGTAGGCAGAGAGGCAGGCAGAGAGAGAGGGGGAAGCAGGCTCCCTGCTGAACAGAGAGCCCAATGCGGGGCTCCATCCCAGGACCCTGAGACCATGACCCGAGCTGAAGGCAGAGGCTTAACCCACTGAGCCACCCAGGCGCCCCTATTGTAGTATTTGTTACATGGACACTTTCTCTCCTCCAGTACAAACAGAACTGTATAGAATGTGGTCTTAGCACCTAAAAAATTTAGTCTGGCTGTCCAATTAGAACAAAATCCATAAACAAAGCCACCAGGTCCCACCATTTAATCAAGAATGTAATTGCACGGTACAGTGTTGAGTGCGCACACGGAGAATATAAAGTTGAAGGCAGAAAAGCTGTAAGGAGAGCGGGAAGGGGTCTGCTTCAGTTTCAGTCTTCCTTACATTGGGCTCCCCAGAGAAAAGAGCATGAGGCTGGATCTGTGTGCTGATGTTTTATAGCGAGTATATCCTAGAGCTGTGAGAGGGAGGGAGGGAGGAGGGAAGAGAAGGAAGCAGGAAGTGAGTCAGGAAATGACAGGAAGCAAATAAACAGTGATATTACTGAATGGGCCAAAGCGTTAGGAAAAGCCACAGCTGGTTGCTTTGTCACATGGAATATCTTTGAGGGGCCATACAGCACACCGTGTCCCAGAACAGCCCCCTGAAGAGATAAAGGGAAAGAGACTCATTCTCTCGCCCTCCTATTTCCTGTGTCATTGGTTGAGTTTCTGCAGGAATGTTAGCTTCCCTACAATCTGGGTTGTGTCTCCAGACACCTTGGGGCAGTCGCTGGGAAGCCAGTTTCCATGGGCCGCAGTTTATCGTTTCATCCAAATTCATAAGTAGGGGGAGGGGCTGGAGCTGCCTGGGTCCCATCAGGCCTGGGCATCAGAACAGCTATGGCTCCCACTGGAGCAGGAGCCATGGAGGCCAAGTTGGCACTTGGAGATGGTCAGTGCTGGCAGCCGTGGCAATGGCAATGAGGGGGAGTCTTCATGAGTGAGCAAACCAAGGGCACTGGGGACAAGGGGGGTCAAGCGCATCTGAGGAGGTGTGTAAACTGCATCTGATAGAGTTCCAAGAGAAGAGAGATGGAACATTCAAGATGGGGTATTCTAGAGTATTCTGTTCAAGAGATAAGGTAATCTGAGGAAATTATAGTCACAGTGACACTATTCCAGGGATAGCAATGTAGGGGAAGCACGGTGAGGGAAACTGGATAGCTCTGGACTTGTGGCAGCAGAACTGTTACCAATGCCAGGCTGGAGGGAATTGGGTCAGAGAGCAGTTGCTGAACTCAGGAAGACAGTCAAGTGACCTTTGGTCAATGGACACGGCCAACCCCAGAACGATAGCACAAAGACTCGGAAGGTATCAGCTTCCATCAGAAACCAGAGAGTAGCTTCTACTGAGGTAGCCTTGGGGGTGACTGCCCCCAGGGCTGACAGCTGATGGAGAATGAGGAGTTCTGATCTGGAAAGGCATTTGGAAGATCTCTGGCGCAGGCTCTCAGAGAGCACCTACTTTAGGTCTTTCTCACTCCTGCCTTTTTTTTTTGCAGTTAGATGAGAGATGTAGCTTGCTCAAGGTTATAGCCCTGGGACGGGGGTTGGGGAGTACTTTACAGCATGAGTAGGATATGGCTGGTTACAGGGAAGCTTGCCACAGCAAGGAAGGCAGAGTGAACAAATGCCCAGGGCAGGAATGAGCAAGGCAAGTTTGTGGGTCACCAATGGGGTCATCCTGAGGCAACAGAAGTTGAAGGATTATGAGAAATACTGGTAAACGGGTGGGATCATCCTTTGAAGGGCATTGAAAACAGGCAGGTCCGTTTCCGCTTGGTGTGGCCGGTAAGAGGTTGCTATTGAAGGTTTTGAGATGAAAGCAGCGCTCAGTAAAGTCTGCTGAGGCAGAAACAATAAATCCATTTGAAAAGAAAGGGGACTTGGATCCAGGGTGTCTAGCTGGGAAACGGTTAAGTAAATACAGAAGCGACTGGTGCAAGTCTGGATCTGAATCTGGTAGAGGATGTAATCACAAGACGCGCTTCAAAGAGAAAATGGGTAGGAGTTGCATGTTGCTGGGTGTGGAGGTGAAGGAAAGGAATGAGCCTGGGAACATAAATGTTTAAGTCTGGGGGACTGCAAATGGCATGGTGCCTGACGCAGAGAGGAAGGTGAGATGGGTGGTCCTCGAGGGCAGGCGTGGGGACTGAGGTAAAGATCAGCTGGGCTGGGACGTGTGGAGATTGGGAAACTCACTACTTAATCATCCCCTCATCTCTACATGTGCAACAAAGATTATCATCAATGAAAGGACCTAGCAGTGGGGCACCACGGCTGGGGCAGTGGGAGCTGTCCTCCAGAGCACAGGGGACAAGGTGCGTTGTCTATGGGGAACTCACAGACAATAGTGAAATCAACTAGAAGTCCACGTGCTTTTGATTATTACTATGCCTGGTCACTGATAAAATACTTCTTCCTGAAAGAACTATTTTGTGGTTCTAAATTCCAAACAATTGCTTTGGTTACTGTTGACTTTTAACAATACATACATGCTTAAAGTTAGCACATTTTAATCACCTGTCCCTTTTTTTAAAAAAACTAGTAATTTTTTTTAAACTGTGATAAAATATACCACATTAAATAAAAATTTACCATTTTAACCGCTTTCAAGAGTACCGTTCAGTGGCCTTAAGCATTTCAAGGTTGTGTGACCTTTACCCCCATCCATCCACAGAACTTTTATCATCTTGCAAAACTGAAACTCTGTCCCCATTAAACAGTAACATTGAACAAACTTCCCATTGCCCCTCCCCCCAGCCCCTGGTGACCACCATTCTGCTTTCTGTCTCTATGAATTTTACTACTCTAAGTGCCCCCCAAGAGTGGAACCATTACTGATCTTTCACTAAACAGTTTGTGGTAGCTCCTTTGGGGGAACTAGTTATAAAGTTACCCCCATGGAGAACTCAGCCACGGGTATTTGTTTCAAGAGTTAAGTTTTTAATGTCACATAAGACTAATTATGAAAAAGTAATCCCAATTCTGAAGTTGGAAGGAATAGCTTAGATTTCAGGAAGAAAGCCTTTAACTCTGCAGCCACAGATTATTGAACAAGGGCCACTGACACAGAAAATAGAATTAAGGGGCGCCTGCGTGGCTCAGTGGGTTAAGCCTCTGCCTCCGGCTCAGGTCATGATCTCAGGGTCCTGGGATTGAGCCCTGAATCTGGCTGTCTGCTTAGTGGAGAGCCTGCTTCCCCCTCTCTCTCTGCCTGCCTCTCTGCCTGCTTGTGATCTCTTTCTCTGTCTGCCAAATAAATAAATACAATCTTTAAAAAAAAGAGAAAATAGAATTAAATTTTGAAGATGAATATGGAGAAATGACAAAGGATGCTGGCCATCCATTGCCAGAAGAAACCCAGAGGGCGATGTTTGAATGCCCCAGTTGTCTTGCCCAAGAACTAGACACTAAAGGAATAGGTCAGGGGTGCCTGGGTGGCTCAGTAGGTTAAGCATCTGCCTTCGGCTCAGGTCATGATCCGGAGGTCCTGGGATGGATGGAGACTTGTGTCGAGCTCCCTGCTCAGCGATGGGGGTGGGGAGCATCTGCTTCTCCCTCTCCTTCTGCCTGCTACTTCCCCTGTTTCTGTGCTCTCTCTCTGTGTGTCAAATAAATAAAGAAAATCTTTTTTAAAAATTAAAAAAAAAAAAGGAATAGGTCAAACAATGTTGGTGTTCATGCTCTGACTTTTGCAGAAGAAGGAAAACTGTGGAACTTTTCTGCAAACGCAGATCAAACTTGACAGCGAATTTTTCTGGAGAAGGTATTTACAAGATAATGGAAATTTAAAAAAATTTTTCAGACTTCTGAAAGCCCCTGGGATCAACCCCCAGGAAACGAAAACATTGACAACATTCCTATTTCTGAAACTTATTGTGAAATGCCATTTATATGAATCTCTGTTAAACCTCATTCTTTTTGTAACCATGTGTCTATCTGTTGTCTCCTGCGGAAGAAAAGCTTTGTAATTAAAATTCATAAATGTTGCTCTTTAATAAACTATGAATGAGGAGAGATGTACCAATCTGGCCACGCCATAGAGTGCATGTCACATGCCTATACAGAGAAGAGCAATCAAAGATGTCTGTCTGCCATCAGCCAATTTGCATGAGTCACAGCTGGAAACCAGAAACTAGAATTTATTATTCTTTACTGCATCAGAAAAAAATAGTTTCTTCCTCTTTCAAAAACACATTCATGCAATTAAAAACATTAATCTTTTATATTTATTTATTTTTTAATTTTTGCTTTTTTAAAAAAGTAGTTTCAGAGGTAGAATTTAGTGATTCATCAGCTGCGTATAACACCCAGTGTTGATTACTTCAAGTGCCCTCCTTATTGTCCATTACCCAGTTACTCCATCTCCCCACCCACCTCTCCTCCAGCAACCCTCACTTTGTTTCCTAGAGTTCAGGGTCTCTTAGGGTTTACTTCTCTCTCAATTTTCATCTTATTTTATTTTTCCTTCCCTTCCCCTATGTTTATCTGTTTTGTTTCTTAAATGCCACATGAGTGAAATCATATGGTATTTGTCTTTCTCTGACTGACTTAATTTGTTTAGCATAATATCCTGTAGTGCCATCCCCATTGTTGCAAATGGCAAGATTTCATTTTTTAATGGCCTAGTAGTATTCCATTATAGATATATACCACATCTTTTATATATATATATATATGTATATATATATATATACATATATATATATATATATATACACATATACATATAATGTATTATTTGCCCCAGGGGTACAGGTCTGTGAATCATCAGGCTTACACATTTCACAGCACTCACCATAGCACATACCTTCCCCAATGTCCATAACCCAGCCACCCTATCCCTCCCCTCCCACCCCCCGGCAACCCTCAGTTTGTTTCGTGAGATTAAGAGTCTCTTATGGTTTGTCTCCCTCCTGATTCCATCTTGTTTCATTTTTTTCTTCCCAACCCCCACGATCCCCTGCTCTGCCTCACAAATTCCTCATATCAGAGAGATCATATAATTGTCTTTCTCTGATTGACTTATTTTGCTTAGCATAATACTCTCTAGTTCCATCCACGTTGTTGCAAATGGCAAGATTTCTTTTTTTTTGATGGCTGCATAGGATTCCTTTGTATATATATACCACATCTTCTTTATCCATTAATCTGTTGATGGACATCTAGGTTCTTTGCATCCTTTGGCTATTGTGGACATTGCTGTTATAAACATTCAGGTGCATGTGCCCCTTTGGATCACTACATTTTTATCTTTAGGATAAATATCCAGTAATGAGATTGCTGGGTCGTATGGTAGCTCTGTTTTCAACTTTTTGAGGAACCTCAAAAAGATTTTTTAAAAAGTACTGACAAGATAAAATAGTTAAAAAATGTTAAAATAAGAAAGAGGAAAAATTTAAAAAGCAGAATAAGAAAAAAAAAATAAAAAAGTTAACTTTGAAAGACTAAAGGATCATGGGAAAAAAGCCATGAATTCTGTGTGTTGCTTTCCCCATCTGTGGCGTTCTGCAGTTCTCATTGATCGGTAGACTTGGTCTTGGCTGGACGGTCTTGCTGATCTTCTGGGGCCTGTTGCCGTGATTCTCAAATGTCTTTGCCTGAGGCGGAGTTGACCTGCCCTTGCCAGGGGCCAGGCTAAGTAATCCGCGGTTTTGGTCTCAGAGCTTTTGTTCCCTGAGCGCTTTCCGTAGAGCTTTGGAGGATGGGAAGGAAAATGGCGGCTTCCCAAGCTCTGGCCCTGGAGGAGCCAAGAGAGCTCGGGGGCCCCACTCCTCAGTGCGCCCTCAGAGAAAAGCTGTCAATCCCTCCTGTCTCCCTGGTCTCTGGCCACACTTCGAGCTCCCCCAGCATTTCTGTCTCTGGCGCACAGTTCCATTTGGAGTCTCCAAACCCAGCTAATTCCTGCCGCATGCTCGTGCTGTCCTCCTGGAAGAGGAAGGAAGGTGAGTCTCCCCGGATACCACTTGTGGGGTCCCTGCTCGAAGAGCAAGCTGGACAGCGTCTCGGATCATGGTTTAAGGTAAGCCCGAGCTGAGAGCCCCTCCTCAGCTCCGTCTCTGCTGCCAGTTGGATACCTGGGAGCTCTGCACACTCAGACACCCCCGGTCGTTCTGTGACCCCACAGGACATGAGACCACACTGTCCCTGCGAGGGCTTCATCCCCTGCTTAGCCTCTGAAGCGACGTCCCTCTATGGAGCAGACGTCTAAAAGTTCGGATTTTGTGCTCCGTGGCTCCACTGCTCGCCCCTCCCCCTACGATCTCTCTTCTTGTCACCCAAGATTTACTTCTCTACGCGTCCTATCTTCTGGAAAGTGGTCGCTTTTCTGTTCCTAGATTTGCTGCTCTTCTTCTCTTCACTCTCCTGTTGAGTGTGTAGATGTTCAGAATGGTTTGATAACCATCTAGCTGAACTCCTGGGTCCTGACGATATTTAGGTCTCCGCCGCCGCCGCCATCTTGCTCCTCCCCCTGTACCACATCTTTATCCTTCATCTGTCGATGGATGTCTGGGCTGTTTCCATAGTTTGGCTGTTGTGGACATTGTCGTTCAGGTGTCCCTTCGAATCACTATGTTTGTATCCCTTGGGTAAATACCCACTGGTGCAATTGCTGGGTCATAGGGTAGCTCTATTTTTAACTTTTTTGAGGAAACTCCATATTGTTTTCCAGAGTAGCTGTACCAGCTTGCATTCCCACCTACAATGTAGGAAGCTTCCCCTTTCTCCGCATCCTCACCAACATCTGTTTCCTGGTGGTGAATTTTAGCCATTCTGACTGGTGTGAGGTGATATCTCATTGTGGCTTTGATTTGTATTTCCCTGGTGATGAGTGACAGTGAGCCTTTTTCCATGTGTCTATTGGCCATTTGTACGTTTTCTTTATAGAAGTGTCATGTGTTCTGCTGATTTCTTGACCGGATTTTTTGGGTTTTTTTGGGTGTTGCGTTTGATAAGTTCTTTATAGGTGTTGGATACTAGCCCTTTATCTTTTAAATGTAGTATCTCTTTTTATTTATTTATTTTTACTGGCATGGTTATGTAGTTGAAGTTCAGTAAGAAACTACTTTCATTGTCTGGGCTTCTCTTCTGGTCACAACTCTAATTTATTTCATTTTATTTTTATAACTGAAAACGATTTTATCCTATAGGGAGGTGAGTATTAAATAGTGTTCTGCTGCAGGGCTATGTCAGGTCTGCCACTGTGTTAAAGTCATCTTTGAAAGTTGTACAAAGGGGTCCTTTTTGCTAAGGGATTCAGAGCAGAGAATAACTTCTTACCTTTTTTTTTTTAAGCTTTTATTTATTTATTTTAGAGAACGAGCGCAAGAAAGCATGAGTGAGGGGAGGGGCAGAAGGAGATGGAGAGAGAGAATCTTTAAGCAGACTCCATGCTGAGCACAGAGCCCGATACAGGGCCTGACCTCACGGCCCTGAGATCATAACCGGAGCCAAAATCAAAAGTGGGATGTTCCACTTACTGAGCCACCCAGACCCTCTAACTTCTCAACCCTTGACTGAATTTTGACTAGGGCTGGGACTTGGATCCTGTTTCACTGAAGCCAGATCGTGGTAGAAGAGAACATTTCTTGAACAAATGAGTGAACAAGTAAGTGAATGAAGGACTCTTCTTTCTGGCAGTCCTCGTTCTGCACAAAGGAGCATGTGGAATCTTAATAGGACTTGGAAGGGATTTGAAAATACACTCAGAAGACACCAAGGATGAGGAGTTTATTAGTGAAGGGTTCCAGACGTTTTATAAACTTTGGCAGGGCTTTAAATAGCTTGGTTGTACACAGGCTAGTTAGCAAAAAATTATGAACCATAAAAACCGAGTGTTTCCTTAATAAAATTTGACCTGAGAGGAAGCTGAGTGGTCAAGAAAGAGGGCAAAATAAGAAAAAGTTTGCATGAATAGGAAGTCACATGGAAGGGGGGGATATCACCATACGTGAAGAGTTCTAGACAACACACGTTTTGGTTCTCTGACACCCAAACCAGAGAAACGAGGTTTAGTAATTTACAACAGTGGCGTGAGTCTTAATCAAAGTTTAGTTCAAACCTTTGATTGTGGGTCCCTCACGTTTGACCTAAAATAGCCCAGCTACTCAAGAAGGGTGATATTTACTTCCTTCCCCTTCTACACTCACCGATGGTAATTAAGAACTAAACTGGGATAACTAAAAAAAGGTCCAAAAAAAAAAAAAAAAAGAAGAAGTGTGTGAAAAGGGTTGGTGTGAGTTTTCTGTATATTTTCAGTCAGTATATACACTGGCAACTTATCACTATGCTTTCTCCCTACTCCAACTCCCAACTCTTTACAAAAACACATGCAGGGGCACCTGGGTGGCTCAGTTGGTTAAGTGTCTCCCTTTGGCTCAGGTCATGATCTCAGAGTGCTGGGATCAAACCCCATGTCCAGGTCTCTGCTTGGAAGGGAAGCATGCTTCTCCCTCTTCTTCTGCCTCTGCCTCTCCCCCTGCTTGCGTTCTCTCTCTCTCTCTCAAAAGAATAAATAAAATCTTTAAAACAACAACAACAACAACAACAACAACAAACATATGCAGTCTGGTCCCTGGGGCTTTCTGTTTGATGTGAAATGCACTGAGAGTACACTAGGAGAAGTTTGGTAGTGACTGTGGGTAGGTTGGCATCAATGGTCATGTCCCAGTGGGACTCCCTATCTAGCTGCTATCCTAATAGGCCGGGCTAAATGTGTAGACCAGTGAGGGGTTGCATTGGAGGCATAATATGAACTGAAATTGGAACAAAGAAAAGATAGGGTTAATTACATAGAAGAGGTTATTTAATTGACATCCAAAAGTGGATCTCAATTAGTTTGGAATTAGTTTGCATAGGGAAGAGTCAAAGAGAATATGCTTATTGCAACTTTAACATTGTAAAATATCAGTAACAGTGGAGAAACGATTAAGTAAATTATGGTACATTTACTTGTATTATCAGTAGAAATAGTGTTATGGGGGCACCTGCGTGGCTCAGTCGTTAAGCGTCTGCCTTCAGCTCAGGTCACGATCCTAGAGTCCTGGGATGGAGCTCCTCATCGGGCTCCCTGTTCAACAGGGAGCCTGCTTCTCCTTCTCCCTCTGCTGCTCCCCTTGCTTGTGCTCTCTTACTCTCTCTCTCTGTCAAATAAATAAATAAAATCTTTAAAAAAGAAATATGTATTATGAAGAGTTAATAATTATACCAAGAAGTTGATCAATGCTCCATTATTTTAGCTAGAGGTGTGTGATCAGCAAATCTGATTCTGCTGAAAAGGAAGTCTTCATCGATCATAGGATAAAATTCAAACTCAGTAACCTAGTTTACATGGTCGGTTATCTCTCTAATCAATCTTCAGAACTCCCCCTGTCCACTTCCTTCTGTGTTGCACGCATGCATGCTATTCTCTTTGCTTAGAACAGTCCTTCCTATTGGTCAGGCAACTCCTCCTAATTCTTCAGATCCTGGCTTGGGCCTCACCTCACTCAGAAAGCCTTCCCTGACCACCTCCTTTAAGACCAGACTGGGGGCCCCAGCACATGCTGGCTGCAGTGTCTTAACTGTCCCATTACTTCGGACATCGGGGGTCAGGGGGGTGAGGAGCCTTGCGTCCTTGGAGCCTGGTGCAACCCTTCACCCATAAAAATGCTTAATGAATATTTGATGAGTCAGTCATCATACTGAATGAAAATGGAAAGATCTACACTGTATGTGTGATATAACTACAAGTGTTTTTTAAGAACTATATCTTTCAGGATGCCTGGGTGGCTCAGCTGTTAAGCATTTGCCTTCTGCTCAGGTCATGATCGCAGGGTCCTGGAATCGAGTCCTGCACTGGGCTCCCTGCGTGGCTGGGGCCCTCCTTCTACCTCTCCCTGCTACTCCCCCTGCTTGTGCTCGCTCTCTCTCTGACAAATACATAAGATCTTAAAAAAAAAAAACTTTTAAACAACAGGAAAGGCATATCATACAACAAAATGTTACTATTTTAATTGCTCTATTTTGATTGTAACTAGGTATTATTTTAATAATGACATAGAATCATACTTTGTGATTTTTAAAATGCAACTGAAAAGAGGAAAGTCTTAATCCAACCATGCAGTTCAGAACAGTGTTTGAAGCGTGGTGCCAGCAACTGTGATTTGACTTTAAAAAAAAAAACAGCCGGGGTAACGCTGAGGTGGAGGGAAGTTGGCATTTGTATAAACAACCCATGGGCCGGCCGCAGCAGAGGTGGGCGCCGAGTGCAAAGGGAAATGAAACACGGGGCTGGTAGCACGTGTCCGAAGGGCAGGCAGGAGCCCACACCATGAATGCCCAAGGGCAGAGCCTGCCAGAGAGGTTTCAGGCAGGAATGGAGGATGTCCCAGAGGATGCTGAGAAAGGTGAAGGGACGCCAGGGATGATCTGGAGAAGCCACAGGCACCCCCTGGAGCCCATCAGCCCCACCGGAATAAGGATGGCCTTGCTTGGTTTAGATCCCTAAAGAGAAAGAGGGAGAGGGACAGAAGGGAAACTGAGCAAGTCTAGTGGCTGTGGTATGTGTGTGTGTGTGTGTGTGTGTATCACAAGGCACCTGGGCAACAGGGTCTTCACAAAAGACCCCTAGAGAAATTCAAAGAAGGGTCCATGCGGCTTGACAAAAGGGAACATCAGATTCCATCTACCAAAAAACAGGGCAAGTGCCAGAAGGAAAGGTGTCAAAGGTAAAGAACCCTTGGGACAGGAGCGAAGATGAGTGAGTTCCCATGAGGGGACACTCAGCTGAGGAACCGGGCTGGCGAAGGCAGGAACGGGAGGAGCAAGCCCGGGTGCGGAAGTTGGAGCGCGTTTGTTGGCCTGGAGGAGCCTAGGTGGACAGGCGCGTCGGGGACGACTTCTGGCTTGTTCGGTGGCAGGCCAGGGCAATCATGTAATGACAGCTTATCACAACAACACGAAAGGAAGCTAGCCTGAGCTCTCCTGACGGTAGGCTTCATGTGCGCGCCCTTGGGGGTGGGGATGAGAAGTGGGGGGATGAGAAGCGGGACTTCCCCAGCTGAGGTGGGCAGTGCCGGGGGTCCAGGAGCCTCTGGACCTCTCCGCTGGCAAGTCCATCTTCCTGGAAACGACCCCCCCACACTTCTCACACCAGCTCTGGATGATTCGCTTAGGTATAGAAAGTCGGATCTTGGGACTGGAGACCCACTGCCGTGATCTTAGTGTTGACCTCTGGGTCAAAAGCACTAAGGTGTGTCGACACTCACCGAGAACGGCAGTTAAACACAACTAGTTCTTCCTTTCCCAGGTATCAGCAAAACTTGGCAGAGGAACCTGAGAATGTAAGCGACATCACCAGAGTCCATACACCACCGATAAGCCTATTTCTTGCAGAGACCTTAATACCCAAGCAGTAAGGAAATCTCTCTGCTGGATCCAAGCAGAGATCTCATAAATCCTCCTGGGAGGACACTGAGAGGAGACATGCCCACATGTGCTGGGTCCTCTCAGCCATCTGTGACCCCAGGGGTTCTTGGTTGTCGTGCTCCAAGTTCACACATAGGAATTGATGGAAATATTCCTGTTGCGGTACACAAACACACACAAACACACCCACCCCCACCCCTACACCCACACACACCCCACCAAGGTGCAAAACTTGGGTGCTCGGAAGCTCCATTTCCTGGCATATGGTAATGTTAGCCATTAAGGGGATACCATCAAGCTGATGCCCCCAGATAGGACCAGAGCTGCGGGTGGAGTCCAGGAGGCAACCAGATCTCTTGTTCCAGGCTTTCCTCCAGCCCTGCTGCAATTCCTGTCCTTCCTTCTCAGATCCTTAAATCAATGAATTCCCCTTTGGAGGTAAACTAGTTTGCCTTGGGGGTCTATCCCTTATCATGGACATGGTGAGGCTAGTGAAATCCACATGGCACTTGCCAGAAGGTACCTGGCTGCTGAGGAAGAGGAGCACAGACCTCACAGCAGAAGCAGGCTGGTTACGGTCTGGGGATTCGTGAGCCACGGAGTTCTTGCTCGTGACTTTGGGAACGAACTGGTGGATGTTGATGCAGATGCCCGGAAGGTTGGGGCAGGGGGCATAAGGGAAGTAGCATAGAATCCTGGGGGAAGAGGAGGGGGAGAAGGCCAGGCAGGAGATGCCACTGTTATCGCTTCTACAACTTCAGTGACGATGACCATGAAAATGACAGCGGGTTTAGCCACCCATTTGGGGAGCTTGTCATTCAGGGGAGCAATCTGGCTGATCTCAGGGGCAGTCTGAGACGTGTAAGATGTGACTCAAGAAACCATTCGGTCAGTACAGTGACTCAGATCTGCAGGATTAGGACATACCTGCATCTCGTAGAGGAAAATTCCATGAGATCTCAGCTGTATTGTAGGCAGGTCGTATGTCTACAAACACTGGGGGAACCATAAAACCCTATTCGAGACAGTCCTGGTTTACACCTCTTGTTTTGGCATGATGACTGACAGCGCCCTCTTTCACATTCGAAGCATCCTGGTTTGAATGATAAATTCTGTGGTGGCCCCAGCGAGCAGCTAACTTGCTAGTGTGTCACGATGGAAGGGAGGGTTGGGCTTCAAGGTCCCAACATGGCGGTTAATGGTAACTTCCACCCAAAGGAATGCAGGGAAGCCACAGGGAAAAGTGAGGGGCCAGGGGAGGAGGGAAGGAGCAGCTTTGGGAAGAAAGGGAGAAAAAATGAAACTGCTGCCCACTGTTGGTAGGAAAAAAGAGGAAGATATAAAGACTAAATAAAATGATATGGGACAAAACCAGCAGCCAGAAGAAAAGCATTGAGCACAGAACAGGTGGAATGGCTGAGGAGGTCTGATGAGCTCAGAACCACAAGGACATGTGATCCGGGGCCCAGCGGGGATGACCTTGGAGATACTGAAGTGTCACAGATGGAGAAGAATGAGTCATGGAGGTAGAACCTGACGGGGCAGAATCCCCAGGATGAGTAACTTGCTGCAGGCAGTCGGGTGGGGCGTGTGTCACTGCCAGGGACCAGAGTGGTGCAGAGCTGATGACAAGCAAGTTCGGGACTAACTAAGGTCAAGGGCAGGAAACAGACAACCCGAGCCCTCCGAGGAGGCTGTTGCTCTGAAGTTCTCCGAAGGATTCATGCTTTTTACTCTGAGAAATCCAGAATGATGGGGCAATGCTGGTGCTGGGATAGGCATTGAATCCTAAACAAATGAACATCTAAGATCCACCCCTTAACACAGGCAGGCATTGAAAAGGAGATCCCAGGGACTTAAGCAGTTTGCGGTGTCCACACGGAATTGAATTCAAGAGCTAGAACTGCAGTGGCCTGATTCGTTAGAACTCACCGGCCCATGCCATGCTACCAAGAAGCCCTTTCTTTTGGAAATTAACCATATATGCTAGGATGGTAAAGGGCTTCACACACCTTAAAGTCAAAGATCAATTTAACCCAGGACTTTTGAAACTTGACTATGGCACCCATTTTTTTTTTTTTTTAATGTAACAGAGAACTTCTTTTTGAGATGCACATCTATGAAAGTACTTTGGAAATGAGACCCCTCTAGCCCTTGACTGCTTAGAACAGACCCAGTTTCCCCAGGGGTGAGGGTGCCTCTTTGCCTTTGCCTCCAGGAGCCTTTGCAATATGCGTGTGAACATACAGCCAGGCTCTTCTGGTTGATGAGTTTCAAGTGGGAGATGTGAGCCTGTGTGTGTGTGTGTGTGTGTGTGTGTGTGTGTGTGTGTTTTGTTGGGTTCCTCATACTGTGCATTCTCCCCCCACCACTCCAGATCCACTCCTACCTTCCTGTTAACAAGACCCCAGATGCCGCCATGTGGCCCTAGCTTGTTCTCTCTCCTGGCTCTAGTGACCCCTTCCTCCAGGCCGGGTGGGCCCTGGAATGGTAATGGACCTTCACTCCACCCCTCCTTGCCCAACAGACAGAACTATACCTTCTGGTTTCTCTTCACTCTTCTACATCTCAAAAAGCAGTCCTTTTATTAAGCTCTCTTTAATTTCAGTTTGGCCAGTGTTTCCCCTGGGGGCCTTGCTGATATAGTCCTCTTCTGTGGAGACTTGGGATTCATTATTCATTCGTTTATTTGGCAAATGTTAATGGAAGCCCGAAGGGTGTCAGGTGTATTGCAGGGTGGGGGGCCCACTCTTGCTGGCCACACCCGGCGGGCAAGAAATGGCAGCGGCCCCAGTGGTGGTCCTGTCTGGAGGAGTCAGGGAGGGTAGGGACAAGGTCACAGAAGGCATCTAGCTCCAGGCAGAAGAGCCCTTGGTTTACCTTCTCTGTGCCCACCTATCTCCACCCCTCTTGGGTCCCTCCAGGCCAGACTCCTCACCAAGCTCCATTAGCACCCATCCCACCATCATGCAAGTCTGGGGAGGGTCAGAAGGAAATTTTTCTCCTCTTTTCCTAGGCCCACTCCTCCTCCCATGTCTTTGGGACTTTCATTACTATGCACCCTGTTGCCTTTGCTGGAATGCTGAGAGCCATTCTGCTCTGTCCCCTCTTTACAACTTTCACTTGCTCACTGAATCCTGTATCTTCTATGTCTGAATTGTATCCCCCACTCCGGCATTGCAGCCTTTGTAATCTGCACCACACTCCCCTCTGCTTCCCTGCAATTCCTGCCTGGGGACTCTGGGCATGCCTCATCGCTCTACGCCTTAAGCATGAGGGCTCTACATCCTTTTCCCATAAAATTAAAATTCCTTAACCCTGCATGTCATGCACAATGACCTTGCCTTGGCACTTCTCCAGGACCGTTTCCTAACCTCCTCCCTGCCTCGTGCCCTACCCATTCCGGCCCTACTCCTGGCAACCCCTGCACATTAAACACACTTTTCCTTGCATCCTGCCCTGACAAATGTCCTTCCCACCTTCCAGCCCCTTCTCTGCCTGCTTAACCATTGGGGATTTGCATTCTCAGGAATCAGTGAAGACAGCATCTTCATTCCATGTGTAGAAAAGGAAACAGGGAAGAACTGTTTCCTTTAAATGCCCAGACTACTATGGGAGACCAAGGAGCTATGATCACAGTGTATTATGTTCTCAGGCTTGTATGGTTAGAGCACTTAGAAATGAAATGGCAACAGAAATATTTGCAGTAATAAATGATCTAGAGAGAAGTGAGCTCGATCCCAATGCCTTCTCTACAAGGTACGTTTTAACCCGCATATTTTGCTGACTTTCTTTAACTCCCAGTTCCAGCTAAACTGGAAGCCGGAAGCAGCCAAGCCAATGATGAACAGGTGTGGGGCTCTGCTGATCTCCATGGCAACAGTTCCTTCTCAAAGGTCGATTTCTTATGAACTTTATTATTTGGAATTTCTGGCCATTTGGACATGAAAGCTACACTGTGAGGAAATCTAACTGTGTGGGAATGAATTAATTCAGTAGACACTGAAGCACTAGGGAAAGAAGGAAGGAACATTTATTTGCTGAACACCTAGGAAGTGACAGGCACTGTGTGAGAGGCTCTACTCTTTTTCTCATCTGGTGTCTTTGCCATATTGTTTGCAAATCTAGGCCATCTTCGGAAGATGCTTTAATGATTCAAGAAAACACACCCACGATCTCAGATTTTCCCTTGCAGTGGGAGGAAAGTGTGTGAGATGGGCACAGAGATGGGGCTGGTTCCAGGCACATCTGTGAAGTTAGGAGGTTTTCCCCTAGTGAGACAGCACCTTCTCCTCCTATCTGATCTCCGTCCCCACTGGCCTTCCTCGCTTCCTGGTACCATATAGCAGACTAATTCACGGCAGAGCACCGGGGAGTGAACGTGGTCTATTTCCCGAGTATTTATAATCTGAATGAAAACTTGAGAGAGGGCAGTGTTTGACTAAGAGAGCAAATGACAGGTGGCGAAATTTCAGGCATTGTAGGGAAGACTGTTCTGTGGGAAGAACAGAAGTAGAGTTCTCTTTGCCAAGCCCTTCAAAGCACATGGTGTAGGCAACTGGGTCCCCACCCACCTGCAAGGTTGGTCTATGGTGAAGGAGGAGTTATTTGGTCTTGTTGTATCTTATATCTCTGCCGGGCACTCCTGTGACCTCTGGGTACCTATAGGCTCCTGTTGGGGTCTGGTACTCCCCTAGTTCGGTGAGGCTGTCCAGAGTTTTACAGATTTCCCTTGTCTCCAACTTCCTCACTGGCCAAGTCCTCAAATTTCCCTCAAGTATAAACTACTGAACTTGGGTGTACCTTGGAAATTGTTCTGTTTGATTATGTAAAGTACATGAAAATGTCCCTGAAACCATACAACTCTGAGCGGCCCTAACCGTGCCAAGGTTTACAAGCATGTGGGGGCACTGCTGTTCTGGAAGATGGATTTGTTTGCATTTTTATGAAGTTGCAAAGTTGATAAGGACATGAGCTCTTGGATTTGGACCGAATTTTGTTCAAAGTTTTACTGCTTGAAAAGCTGAAATTGCATCTCAAAAGGAGAGAGGAGTGGACAGAGTGAGAGCAGCTCTCCCTGGCCACCTGAGGTAAACCAGTTAGTCAGTCAAAGCCCACAGGCAGGTCTCAGGGGAGGGCACCCGGGGCACTTCTGGAAGAGGCGTCTAGGGGAATCACTGTAGCGTGCAGTTCTGTTTGCAGGGCCGGAGAGAGAAATTTCCCCAGACCTCACTGACCACTGTTTACCTCCTCGAGCACATTACAGGCTCCTGACCACCACCACTTCCTTCCCACACCTTCCCTGGCTTTCCCTGCCAATCTAGAAACATTACAGTATTCGTACCTAACTAAGTCTTTGAAGAAAGTTTTCCTAATCCAGAAAAGAGTGTTGATTCAAAACAACTGCATTTAGAATTAGAATTAGAGCTATTTGAACTCAAGAAAACAGTTTAGCAACTTTTCTAGAAGTCTTATGGCAACAAAACCCTGGAAAGTAAACAACATGAAAAGATCACTGAATTTCAGAGCAAAAAGAGACGTTCGAAAGGATTTAGTAGAATTCTGTTTATGCAGCATTGCTGAGACAATCTTGCAAGAAGGTAGCTGATGGTCTAAAGACCCAGAGCTAGTGGGAGTCAAAACCAGAAGGAAAGCCTCAGGTTTTCTGTCTGCAGGCCCTATCCCACTTCTACAACAACGGGGTCCAAAAGACAAAGAGAGAGGCCCATCATATCACAATTCACAGTGCGAGGATGAGGCTGGATGGATTCAAATTGATGTGTAAGAAGTTTAAGGTGGTCAGTAACAGGAAAACCATGAAGCTTTTAGCCTGGTGAAATTATCTTCAAAATTTAATAGAATCTTCAACAGAAGCCCATTGGGCTGGAGAATATAAATTCTTAGGCGATGAACGCTGCCACCCAAGGGTGCTGTGTGCAGTTCCCAACATCAGAACGCGGACTCCTGAGTTATTGCAGAGGAGTAGGCTATGGGATCCACATTTTCTATGATACTCTGATGTCCAGATCCAGAATTTTGGAAAGACAGTACTCTGATTGAATTTGAATAAAAGGATGCAGTTGGAAGACAATGTTGTATAGAACAAAGAATTGTGAATCTTGGAATTGGATAGACATGAATCCACAACTCACTCCAGCGTGAACTTGAACTCTCTGAATCCCCAGGTCCCCACCTGTAAAGCAGGGTTCAGAGTATTTACCCCACGGGTGTGAAGATAAGGTGAGATCATATGTACAAAGTAACTGGAATGTAGTAAATGTCAATGCAAGATAATTTTCCCATCTTTCAACATTTTAAGGAGTAGAGGAAGGCAAAGAAGAGATTGGATGAAAGAGGCGATTGAAAACACATTCTTTTCTGGAGCACAAGCCCATACTCAGTCCTGAGAGGAGATGAGATAAGACAAGCAGGAACAGAGCACGGGGGAAGCAACACAATTTTTAAGGCAATTTCTCTTAATTTATTACTCCCTTTATAGAGACCAGTCTTGGCTCTGTCTTGATCTAATCGAGACTACATTAGATTTGATTTTACACAGTGGGTGGGGCTAGGCTTGTTTTCAAAATGAGAAAAAAAATTGGCCTTTCTAGTCTTTATTTATAAAAGCTCCAGTTTTGCTCATAATAAGAGAGTGCTCATGGTAAGAGACACTTCACAAAGCACTCAAAGCCAGACACCCAACCTTGATCTCTGTGTGCTCAAAATCCACTGTTGAGTTCATGAACACGCTCTCAACAGTTACTGTAGCTTAGGGAAGTTTTGAGGTCTTAAAGAATCCATTTATCAAAGGAAATAAAGAAGGAAGAGGGAGCAAAGAAAAGAAGGAAGAAAGGAAAGAACAAACAAACAAGCAAGCCAGGAAAGAAGGAAGATGGCGTGTTTAATTTGCCCATGTAGAATTAATGACGTGGTCCAGTGGGAAGCAAATGGGAGAAAAAAGCCCTGGGGAGAGAAATGGGAGGTGGAAGAAGAGAATAGGTAGGTTCCTTTGGAAACAGCTGCAGCCTGGAATGATCAGGGAAACTCTGTAGGTAGAAATGGACCGCTAAGGGGGTCCCCAAGTTTCTAATGCATCACCCTAAGCATGGTGTCATGTGGTATTTTCACATGCGGGATTGTCTTAGTCTCCTAGGGTGACCGGAATAAAATACCACAGACTGAGTGGCTTAAAGCAGAAATCTACTTTCTCATTGTTTTGGAGGCTGGAAGTCTGAGATCAGGGTGCCAGCAGGGTGGATGTCTAGTGAGAGCTTTCTTCCTGGCTTGCAGAGGGGTGCGATCGCACCTTCTAACAATGTGGTCACATGGCCTTTCCTGTGTGTGTATTTGTTGGGTGAGAAATGGGGAGAGATCTCTTCTTCCTGGTGTAAGGCCACCAGTCCTAATGAATTAGAGACTCCACTCTGATGACCTCATTTAACCCTAATTACCGCCTAAATATCGTATCTCTAAATATAGTGGCATTGGAGGTTAGGGCTGCAACATCTGAATTTTGAGGGGTGTGTGTGGGGTGGGGACACAGTCAGTCCATTGCATGAGTTACGAAATCGATTTAGTGGTTTGCAATGAACATTTACAAAAATCAAAATAGAAAAAAAGAGAACAAAATGCAGTGCACACTAGTCTGCTAAGTATGGCTGTGCAGGTTGTGCACTGCACACTTTAAGAATGTCACTTGCATTTTAGTTTATGTGGATGACACCCTTAGTGTTTTTTTTGCATACTGCAGGTCATAAGGTGGTAGGTTTGATAATTAATGATAAGTATCATATAAAACTTTTCTTTATATCATAGGTATGAGTGTGCATGCTGTGTGTGTGTGTGTGTGTGTGTGTGTGTGTGTAGGTGCGTGCGTGCACGCGCTGCTGTGTGCTGTGAATGGGTTTCTTATTAGGAATCATTGTCAAAAAAGTTTGAAACCTGTATTGGTGGTCATATCATTTTTTTGGTTGCCCAGCATTGGAATACCCTATCTGGTACTGTGGAATTAATTCCCAATTATTTGACTTGAGGAAGACAGGACCCTACAGAATGTAGACAGAAAAACATATTCTCTAGTGTCTCTCCCTGGAGTCCAGAGTAAGAGCTCATTAGTAAGCTAACACAGTTGATTAGCTAAAACCTTGAATCCTGAGGGGTTGAAGCAGAGACTCAGGGCGGTTAGAGGTTACTATGGTGGTAGGATAGGGTTGAGTGGCAGAAGGATGACCAATCAAAGGTGGAAAATGACCAGGATCTGGGGGCAAAGACCAATGGCAGCATTTTAAGCAAACTGACCTGCAGTATGCCCAGCTACCCGGACTCCTTTGGCTGCTGTTTTCTTTTTCTTTCTTTCTTTTTTTTTTTTTTTTAAGATTTTATTTATTTATTTGACAGAGAGAGAGAGAGAGATCAAAGGTAGGCAGAGAGGCAGGCAGAGAGAGAGAGAGGGGAAGCAGGCTCCCTGCTGAGCAGAAAGCCTGATGCAGGGTTCGATCCCAGGACCCTGAAATCATGACCTGAGTCGAAGGCAGAGGCTTAACCCACTGAGACACCCAGGTGCCCTGGCTGCTGTTTTCTGATGCCAAGAGCCATTCACTATGTTTCCAATAAGTTTTGCATACATTTACCAGAGACAGTTTTTATGGTTTTCCACCAAAGGCTATGATCAAATACACAGATATTTCCGGGTAGCTGAATTTTGGATATGATTCACCCATTCCCTCTGCCTACAATTTCAAGCCACAGAAATAATGGAATGCAACTGAAGAAGTAAAGAAATGATAAGATGAGATGAGAAAAATATATATTCCTTTCTTATTCTTCCAAAGCATTATTTCACAAACATTGTTTTGGGACAGCAAAATAAGAGAAGTAAGCATTTCCCTTTAATTACAGCATAGGACCATACAAATTGTGGCCTATGTGGTCAAAACCACTATTCTGATTTTTCTGATACCCCATTTTTACTTCTACGAGTTGGCATTTATTAGTATGAAGCAGTCTTCTCCCAAGGCATTTACTATTTATTTACTATCCATAACAATCAAGACAACATACAGAACCCATGCGAATATACCCACATGACCTTTCCAAAGACCAGAAGCTTGTGCACACTCAGCTGTGTTGATTTTTTTTTTCCCCTGAAGGAAAATATCGTAACACCTCCCAGTCAGGTTTTTTAATGTTGTTTTATTAAGACAGTCTATAGAGAAAACAGCAATCGATAAGACTTCTTCAGCAAAAGACTTATTATTTTAATACTTCCCAAGTAGTATTCCATTTTGGCATATAATTATTCAGTTACCCTTTCAAGAGAGCTTGTGTTTAAATTTTATGTTTTACCTGAGTAGAAAAAACATCTCATTTCTCATACTTAGGAAGTGGTTTCAGCAGTTGGAAAGACCTCAGTCACAGAGTGTGATAAGCGCAGAAGACAGAATGGGAGGTTCTGACAATATACGCCCCAGGCCTCCCACTGATGGGAGGAACCATCCAGAAATGACACACATCAGTGGCTAGGGTAAAGCAATGTGAGCATTTGCATCAATCTGATCAAATAAGTGACAAAAGCCAAAGAAATCACACAGGTTAGTTCTCATGCATCAAACAAATAAACCTGTTGGTTACAACAGTTTTTCACCAATGAAGTCAGGTGTCGAAACTCTTAGAAATTTAGCCAATTTCCAGTTTGTCACAGTGCCTTTTTTTTTTTTAATTTTTTTTTTTTTGTATCATTTGAACTTTCTTCCTGTGCCCCAGACTTTGTGACCAGCATCATGCTTGAGAGAGAGAGTGGGAGAGAGAGAGAGAGAAGAGGGAGAAGGAGAAGCAAGCTCCCCACTGAGCAAGGAGCCCAACATGGGGCTCGATCCCAGGACCATGAGATCATCACCTGAGTCAAAGGCAGCTGCTTAACTGACTGAGCCACCCAGGAGCCTGTAGGCGAGACCTTTCTGTTAAGCCCAGGGACCTGTGATTCTAATTGCTCACTTGACATCTTGACTTAAACTGAATTTATCTCTGGTCCCACATGCGCCACTCCTCAGTATAAGCCTCATGTGCTTTCCCAGTAATTCACAGCCAACCGCCACCCCCCCCCCCCACTCCCCAGGACCTGAAGGAAGACAACTGGCCATCATTCTGGATGGCCCCCTCTTCCTTACCCTGCTGCTCTCCCCATCTCCCTCAACACATTCTCAGTACCCTTGGCAGTGACCTTAACTATGAATGTGAGACATCCTCCCACTGAAAACCTTTCGGAGCCTTCCCGTGGGTCCCAAGGTAAGGTCCTGAGATAATATGACTGACAAGGCCCCGTGTGTCCCCATCTGTGTGTCCAGTCTTCTTGCGTGCCTTTCTCCTCACGGCTCAGCACACTCCAGCCACGCTGACCTCTAGTCCCTCTATTGTGGACCCAGCATAAGCTGTGGGTTCTAGCTCCCAGGCTTTTCCCACCCACCTCTCAAGGCTCACTCTTCCCTCTTTCACTGTCTGCTTAGGTCCTTCCCGTGTCTTCACACTTAGCTTCCTTGCAATGCATTCTTTTGTTTTGCAATGTATTTTTGGATGAAAGTTATAGTTGTACATAGTTTAAGAGTTAAATTGTTTCTTGTGGCTTTTAACCCCAAAAAACCCAGTTCCCTGAACTACCTCCTTGCATTATCTGCTCTCCAGGGGCAACTACTTTCAATGATTCTGATTCTTTTCGTAACATTCACCTTATTTCACTGTGCAACACGCTTGCTGCTTCTTTATTTTCCTGTTGTAGGCATTTTCTATCGATTTCTCAGTATTAAAGGTAAAGATTTATTTTTTTAATTTTTTAAAAGACTTTATTTATTTGAAAGAGACAGAGAGAGCACAAGCGGTGGGGAAGGGCTGAGGGAAAGGGAGAAGCAGGCTCCTGGCTGAACAGGGAGTCCCATGTGGGCTTGACCCCAGGACCCTGAGATCATGACTTGGCTGAAGACAGACAATTGACTGAGCCAGCCAAGTGCCCAAAGGTGAAAATTTAGTTCTCTTTTACAACCGACACTACCACATTCTTAGACACTTCCCATCTCTCTGTTTTTCCAACAGAGCGGGGCTAATTGTCTCTGTATTTATCACTGATTATCCCCAGATCGCCTCCATTTGTGTTAATATTGTTCAATAAAACGAACATACTCGGTATTCAAATAATTTTGCCTTCTTAATGGAGCTTTCCCAGGAGCTTCCAAACCTGTTTCGGATTTGTGTTAGTTTGGATCCTCTAGGAAGTAGACATGAAGATGGTATTTGAAGAATGAGAGATTCTTGGGGAGAAATGCCTGTGGAAAGATAGAGGGTGAAGACAGGGGGAGGCAGGGAGAGCCTTCAGAGTGGGATGCAGGTCTGACATCTGGAAAAGGAAAGGGGGAAGGAAAAGACTCAGACTTCAGGGCAGCTCTGAGGAAATCCCAGCATGGCTGGTTGAGAGCCTCGCTGGAGGAATCCCATGTTGGCAGAAGTGCTCAGGAGTTGGCGGGAACAGGGCAGGGAGGGAACAGCCCAACATGGCGGCTGGAGCCTGTCCCTGACTTCTCCCTTTCCAGCAGGTGCCCTCCTGAAGGAAGCACTGACGGGCTCACCCCCACCATCCCACATTGGTTGATCTCTAGGTCCTCTGCTCAACATTGTGCCTTCTGTTCCACAGAGTCATGAGATGGGACTGGAGATCTTGAGCATTCCTTTCACCGTCAAGAGGTTTCCTACCATCAGTACATTTCTTACCTGCTGATTTCACGAGAGTAATTCACTCAGAGCTTCCTGAGAGACAGTGCGTGGGAGGCGAATTTGTAAGAACCTGTATTTTGGAAAACATCTTGATTCTACTCCCATGCTTAACTGATAGTTGACTGAGTATAGAAGCCTAGATAGGAAAAAATTTCCCTTCAACATTTTGCAGGCATTTTGTTCTATCCTACTTTCTAGTAGGTTCTTGACAACTTTCAAGTCATGCAGATTCTTGATCCTTGACTACAGTATTCTGAAACTTCATGGCAAAGTGTCTTAGTTCATGATTCTGGACTTCTAGACTCTCAATTTGGAAACAGTTTTCAGACTTGAGAAATGTATATGCGTAAGTTCTGTAATGGTCTTCTATTCTTTTTTTTTTTTCAGTTAATTCTTCTGGACTCTTCATTAGATTCTACAATTTTCATGTATGTGTGTTTATGTGTGTGTGTGTGTTTCTTTCTATTTTCCCTTTTCAATTTCCGGGATTTTTCTTCAATTTTAACTTCAAAACTTTCTAGAGATTAAATTTTGTTTCTCCCGATTATATTTCAATTTTAAAGCACCTTGTTCTTAGAAAAACCTCTTTGAAAATTTTGTCCTTATTTCACAGGGGGAGTATCTTGTCTTATTTTATTCTAGAGAAATTGATGGTAGTTTCTTTTTTAAGTTTTCTTCTCTTTTTCCTTTATGTTTCTATTGCTGATTCATTTGCTTTGACCTCTCTTTTTCTTATTAAAGACTTCTGCAGACATTGGCCTCTCCTTGGCTGTCCACTCATGGTTAGCAGCTGGGTGCTCAGAGCTGACTGGCCGTGCTGGGCATCTGGGATGCTTTCTAACTGTGGGGTGCACTTTAGCATGATCCAAATATGCTGTTTCACTGGGGAAAACTCACTCTTCGTACCAGGATTTGTATCTCTAGGTCTTTCCTCTTGAAGTGGATTTTGGATTGTCTGGTCTGCTGTCTGTGTGGTTCAGGTCTGGCTGTCAGCCTCCGGGAGCCGAGTGTGGTATCAACATTTCATATGTCTTCACTGAATCCTTCTTTCCTTGGAAATGAAGCATCACCTTCAATGATGCTTTGCTTCCCCCAGCCCAGATGCCTTCTGTCCTGCTCTTTCCAGAGAATACACCCCCAGGCTTACAGCAGGTAAGGAGGGACAGTCTCAGAAGTAAGGGATTAGATATGAAGATTTTACTGCTACTTAAACAGACTTTTAACCAACTCTGTGGTGTTTAGTCTTTCAGAAGTATCAGATGAGGCCATTGCTTCAGCCTTCTGGAGGTCTACCATTTATATCAGGTTCTTTCTGGACTTTTCTCAATACTGGGTTAGTGTTCAATTTCTTGGTTCTGCAAAGCCTGTTACCATATAACTTTCAATGCCCCCCATTTGTTTAGCTTTATTTATGCTTATAAGAAATCCTTTCCTATTAGTGGAGCTTCAGGAGAACAGGGAGACTAAAACATGTGCTGAGTTGACCATCTTTAAATGGAAGTCAGTAAGGCACTCTTCCAGCACAATGAATCTCTCCTTTGTTGTAACAATATAGCTCTATAACTTCTCTTAAGTCCCCCCAAGTATTTATACATTAAATTTTTTTGACTATGTATGTAGGTTTTACTTTCTACCAAGTTCATGTCACAATAGTAAAAGAGGCATTTGCTGTAAGGTGGTGAACTACTGACATATAGTTTGTAGAATATGCTGTATTTATTATCTATGCTCTGCCACAAAATGATGACTCCTTATGTTAAGCAATAGCTGAACATAGAGATAATTCAGCAAATAACCATTCATAACAATTCACACCTCAGCCTGCAATCCTTCTTAATGGCTCTGAAAAAGTAGAAGTTCCGTATTCCTTCTTTGTCATAGGCTATCTGTTCTTGTTTGTATTCGTAAGACCAGACAAAGGTCACTCGAATGTTCCATGTGCAGTATTAGGTTGCCCAGATACATAAAGAACACAAAACTCAGTGTGTGGGGTGTGTAGTGGTCTATACTTTGGTTAAGAGCCAGGCTTTATAATGGGAGAGATATGGCTTTAGAAGTGGACTTCACTCTCTGAGAACTTGGATCATCAGACTCCCACACAGAAAATGAGGATACCAGGTCACCCATTCATTCCCTTGTTTGGGGATTTAAGGAGATGTGGTTGGCAAATTCATTCTGGTTCCTCTGGAGCAGAGATACATCTGGTATATGTGTTTTTGTCCCTCCTTAGTGCTCTGTTCTTCAAAACACACAAGATCTAGATTGTTACTTAAGAGTGTATGTAAAAAATAAATTGATGGTCTGCAGCATCTAAACATCAAGGTAGCTTTCATGCAGATGGCGCTGAAGGTGAAGAAGGAAGCTCCTGGCCGCCCACCTCACCCCCACCCCCAAGCTGAAGCCAAAACAAAGGCTTGAAGGCCAGGAAAACAATACCACAAGGAGTCTATAGTCACAAAAACAAGATCTGCACACCACCTAACCCTCAGATGGCTCAAGACACTGTGTCTGCGAAGATAGCCCAGAAATCTTTGGAAGAGCACCCCCAGGAGAAAGAAACTTGACTGTGATGCCATCAAGTTCCCCCTGACTACCTAGCCATCCCTAAAGAAAATAGAAGTCAATGACATGCTTCTGTTCATTATGGATGTCAAGGCCAACAAGCACCACATTGAACAAGCTGTGAAGAAGCTCTGTTGACATTGCCACGGTCAAGGTCAATTCTCTCATCAGGCCTGATAGACAGACGTTCAGCTGGCTCCTGACCATGATACTTTGGGTGTTGCCAACCAAACTGGGATCATGTAAACTAAATCCAGCTGACAAAATCTAAATATAAATTTTTTCACCACAAAAAAAAATAAACTTCAACTCCACATCATCATTAACTGTTTATTGAACCTTTGTACCTTCACTGGACAAGAGACCCCCACTGGTTCCACGGCTCCAGAGAACCAGAATATAGTAGCAAGCAAATGTTGGCTAAGCTCAAGTGAGAAAAAATGTCTGATTGGATCCTATGGAATAACAGTAACAATGAAACTGAAATTTAGGTTGTTAGTTTTTTGGGGTTGGGAGTGAGGTAGGGATAGCTTGGACCTTTCATTTTAAGAAAACCAGCAGGGGATGATCCTCTAAGGACTGGAAGCAAAAGCCAATGATGAGAGCAAGCTCGTGCCACTTGTCCACAAGATTCATTGTCATTGTAGACTTTCCAGCAATGTCTTTGCTTTGATTCTCCCACCCACCCCATTTTCTCTTCCTGGAAGATACACATCTTAGACCCTTCTCATAGGAGAAACTGTTTTATCTGTCTCACTGGAATTGGTGATCTTACTATAGCTTTAAAAGTATCTCCAGACACAGCAGATTTTTCTGGCTTATATCTGGGGAAAAGCTAGGTCAAAATAAAAAAAAAAAAAAGTTAAAAATCACAGCCAAAGACACTCAGCAAGCTGACTGAATATTTAGCTCTTATTTAAAAAAAAAAAAAAAAAAACCCATGACTTATCAAGAGACTCTTTTTAGTTAAATCTGCAATATAGGAAATAATTCACTAGAACATCCTAAACCTTAAATTGCTTTAAAATGCACTTGTAGGGGCACCTGGGTGGCTCAGTGGGTTAAAGCCTCTTCTTTTGGCTCTGGTCATGATCCCAGCGTCGTGGGATGGAGCCCCACATTGGGGTCTCTGCTCCGTGGGAAGCCTGCTTCTCCTCCTCACTCTGCCTGCCTCTCTGCCTACTTGTAATCTCTGTCAAATAAATAAATAAAATCTTTAAAAAAAATGCACTTGTAGTAGATACTTGATTGTTTAGAAATCTATTTTTAGTATTTCATACAAAAGTAATTCAAGGAAGCCCGTCTTAAGGAGCATAAGTGAAGGAAATGTGTTTTTCTTGGGGTGCACTGAAAAAATTAATACACGCATTGTTTGATTTCAGTGTACAGATAGAGCACTTTGCACAAAGAGTGACTTAAGTATTCTGGTCAGGAGGCTTCAGAGTATGACTTGGATGGGTGGTTTTGTGAGTTCACAGGAGTGAAGACGGCAGGAAACACTGCAGCCTTCTCCTCCCATTCCCTGCCCACAGGCAGAATAGTGGACCATGTTTCACAGAATGATGACAGTGCATGTTTTCCCTGAAACTGCAGGAAATGTAACTTCAGTACTCATATTTTTTTTTCCTGTAGCCTCTTGAGATTCCTTTATCTATTGCATTTTTTCTCCCTCTTGAAGCTATGCTCAGACAGACGTTCCCCATGTGGCTTTGTGTCATGTCTAGCATCTCCAAACAAACCCATTCCTCCCATGGGATGGGCCAGGCCACGGGGCTTGGGTTGGGGTGGGGCCGAGCTGGAGATGAGTGTTTTTTGGTAATTCAGAATTTCCTATAGGGGCTCCTCGCTGTTCATTTGTTCTTTTTGGTAGATCTTTTTTTTTTTTTTTTTTTTTTTTTTTTTTGGTAGAGACAGAGACATGTAACTTATATTTGTACACTGTTTTTACTTCTCCAGGCTTTACTTTTTTTTTTTTTTTAATTTTATTTATTTATTTGACAGGCAGAGATCACACGTAGGCAGAGAGGCAGGCAGAGAGAGGAAGGGACGCAAGCTCCCTTCTAAGCAGAGAGCCCGATGCGGGGCTAGATCCCAGGACCCTGGAATCATGACCTGAGCTGTGAGCCACGCAGGTGCCCGCAGGCTTTACTTTTGTTGATAGCAACACAGACCCTGTTTTGAAAGGAGACTTGTCCTTGAAGTCAGAGTTGGAGACCTCTTAGCAGCAAATGTTTGAGGGGGCTGTTCAGAACTTTAGTTTGCTACTTTGTAACATATGCAGTCATTGTTAGTCAAGGGCTGGCCAGAAGTTTTAACAGCTTTGTACACTGCAAGGCACTATTTATGTATAAACCCTTACTGTGAACAGACTGGGTGTTTGAAAAAGTATTAGTTCAGTATATTATGCAAGCTAGCAGCTACCTTCCACGTTCAGTATTTCTTATTAGGGAGTCACTTGTAATCAGATAAGGGTTCTGAGTTTAAATAATTTATCTTCTGGTTTGAGCTGGGCTGCCTGGGTTTAAGCTCCGGCTCTGTCACTTACTATCCCTATGACCCAGGGTCAGTAGCCGTCTGGCCTATAAGAGAGAGAGAGTAGTAACAGATGCGATATTAATGTTGACAGCGCTGACTTACATGGTCAGAACTTTTCTTTCCTTTTTTAAGATATTATTTATTTATTTATTGACAGTGAAAGCAGAAGCAGAGGGAGCACAGGCAGAGTGAGAGGGACAAGCAAGCTCCCTGCTGAGCCAAGAGCTCCATGCAGGGCTCAATCCTAGGACCACGGGATCATGACCCAAGCTCAAGGCAGACACTTAACCGACTGAGCCACCCAGGCACCCCAGTCATAACTTTTTCAAGTTGGGAAGCACAAGTGTAAGAACCCCATTGAATTTGCTGACAAAATGATATCTGTGGAATTTACTTTGAAATAACCCGGGGATAGGGTGGGGCAGCAGGAGGTGGGCAGAGATAAAACGAGATGGGCCCTGAATTCAAAACTACTAAGGCTGGTGATCAACCCAAGGCAGTTTGTTTTCTTATTTTCTCTGATTCTACCTAACTTAAAAATGTCCCACAATAAAAAATTAATACAAAGAAAAAAAGATTCCTTCAAAGTAATTTGGCATGGAACCATTTGGAAACTGGTTTCTGAAATCCCATTTGGTGTGTCAGTGACTTTTTTTGTTTTAAAGGAAAAAGCCCCTCAGTTACTTGAGATAAGTGGGGGAAACATCAGCGCGGAGTTTGTCGGGAGTAGCTGGGTCTGACTCATTCCATGCCTGCGTCCTTCCCGCCCTGCCCCATGCCATAGTGCGGTTTCTTTTTAGTGGACAGGGTATTCCCCTGCCCTATGTTGGCCTATAGTGACTCATATACCAAATCAGAGTTTCACATCTAAGTGTTATGGGCATTGATTATCAAAGCTGGAACCCAGAGGCCTGGTTGCAATGAGTATAGGCTATTTAAATACCCCTCTTTAAAGGTCAGAACTTTCCTCTAGAAAAGATTCTTCTCCATCTGGAAGCCTCTGTCTGATGTCACCATAGATAAGAACTCTTTAAAAGGGATCATTTCCTAAAAGTACACTCAGCTTTTTTGTAATATTCATTTTAGGGATGAAATCAGCCTAAACCATAAATTGACTTGTTTACTCAAATGAAAGAAATGCTGGCTGAGCAGGGAGTTCATCATAACCTTCATTTTTTAGACAGTCTGCCCAGCTGATGAGCTGTTTTACTTTGCCTCTGACTTCACAGGCTTTTTAAAAGAGGACAGACGGCCACCCTTGCTCATGGCCTGTTGATCAGACAGGAACTGGCCAGGAATTTTCTCACCCACAGAAGCTAAAGGCTTCTAAAACCTTCCTTAATCAGGCCAGGCAGCCACTGTCCGTGGGTGGCAAGTGAGATAAGATCTATTTATCTACCCTGGATTACGTCCTCCTCTTGCTTTTCAAGTGAGGAGGCTGAGGCTTGGGAAGTTAATGAACTTTCCTCCAGTGCTATGTGTCATGGCTGGGCTGGCTTTGAGTCCACCTGCCCTCTGAGGCCAAGGAAACCATATCTGTTCTACCTGGAACTTAAAGATAGAGTCAAGCCAAAGACAAAAATCAAGTCACTGACAGACATGCATCCTGAAAATAAGGAGCTAACATCCACCACCCTTTTTCATCCCTTGAAATAACTCTTTTATAACAATGATGTCTCCATTTTACACAGGAGAGTGTGGTACAGTGAGCATTGTTGAATGGTGGAACTATAATCCAAACCACCATTCTTTTTTTTTTTTTTTAAGATTTTATTTATTTATTTGACAGAGAAAGAGAGATCGCAGGTAGGCAGAGAGGCAGGCGGCGGGGGCGGGGAGGCGGGAAGCAGGCTCTCCGCTGAGTGGAGACCCCCCCCCCCCATGCAGGACTTGATCCCAGGACCCTGAGATCATGACCTGAGCTGAAGGCAGAGGCTTAACCCACTGAGCCACCCAGGGACCCCTCAAACCACCATTCTTTATGCTCAAAAGCTGTGCTGTGGTGCATAATGAATCTTGGAACACTGGGGGGAAAAAAAAGCTGTGCTCTTTCTATTTCACTGGAGAAAAGTGAGTACACCCTGGACATGGTAGAAGTTGTACTAAGGGGTGGGAGCGGAAGGAATAGAAAAGAGATAGAATCGTGGACTGGCTCCCTCGTTTCCCATCATCCTCTGCAGGAAATATGCTAATATGCTCACGCCCTAGAGGGAACTTTATTCTCTCTCTCTACTCCTTAGAAATCTCCTCAGAGCTCATCTCAAATGTCACCAGCTTCCCCTGATCTTCCCAGTTATAACTAGGTATTTTGTTCCCGGATGTTATTTTCTCATACATTTTGTATTAGGGTTTATTTTTATATGTCTGACTTCTCTTCCTAGACTGTGAGCAGTTTGAGGCAAAGGATTGTGCCTAATAAGTTTTATTTTTTATTTAAAAATTATAAGCTAATTAAAAGTTGTATTGTGTAAAAAACAATTTAACACATTCGCTGTTTGTGGGGTTGATACTATCAAACATCCTGCGTGTTCCTCTCTGACCCCAAGTCCTTTTCTTCACCCGGGCCTAACTGCCTTCCTGAATGGCCTTGCTTTGCTTCTGGTTTTTACCACAGTTGTATGAGTCCCCAGGCATTGTTTCTTTTGCTTGATTTTGAACTTTATAAAAACAATGTCATACTGAATGTATTCTTCAGCAATCTGTTTTGAAAATTTTGAGGATTCCTTCATATGGAGGTACCTGTAGTTTGTTCATTTTTCATTATTGGTCTGGTAATGGATAGTAGTTCATTACAAGAAATTCTTGGTGTACCAGTGCAAGAACGCGTGCGGGTGCAGGATCAAGGTGGATCCATGTAAGACTACTCCTGCGTGCGTGCAGTGAGAAACAGGAAATGAATGTTCATAGCAACATTGTTAAAAAATCAAAAAGACCAGAGACAACCGGGTTGTTCCTTTATGGGAGAATAGATAAAGAAATAACAGTATTTTCTTATAATTTTTGTAGGGTTTTTCTTCTACCCTCTGGAACACATATGCCTTACCAAAGCATTCAAAATCTCTGCCACCTTTGTTTGTCCGATTAACATGACGTTATCAAAATAATGAACCGATGAGATTTTCTATGGAATTTCCAAATGGTCCAGGTCCCTCGTGACAGAAAGCAGAGGAATTAATGTAGTCCTCAGGCAAGACCGTGAATGAGTGTATCCTGTTGTCTATTCTTAAGTGAATGCAAAGTTTTTTCTGATCTTACTTTCCAATAAATATTAGGAAGGATGCATTTGCCAGATTAATAAGTGCATACCAGAATCTGTTCATCAGCTTTAATAAAAATGCCACGTCTGGCTCAGCAAGTGCAGTTGGTACTTAAACTTGGTAAAGTTTGTAGTAAGTCACTGTCATCCATTGAAATCTACCCATTTTTTGTAGGGACTAGACTGGCAACATAAACGGTGTGATGAGGACCACTATTCCTGCATTCTCTGTCTCTGAGGATGGCACTGATCACCAGCCCCTTCATGATTTTAGGGGATGCTAATTGGCTTTTTCTGATTCAATAGCTCTTACTCTTAAGATCAAGATACAAGTGTGAGAGTTCCAAATACTACTAGGTACATTCATTCCTACCACACATTCAGGAATCCAGGAAGTAGCCATTGGGTGAGTCTGTGCAGTTCATGGACCCACTGTGAGATGGACCTGGGCTAGGACTCCATTTACCACCTAAACTCAATGTGCCCCTTACTCTAACACAGGCCCAGGATGGCAGGAACCAGCTCAACTTGGCCCTCGATCCAGTAGTCTTCAAAAGATGCAAGAGTATCACTTTCCTTAGTATACGATTAGCCAAGTAGATGCTCTGGGGGAAGGACCAGGGAAATCACTACTTTATGCAGTTACCATGATGCTTCAGGATCCTTTATGGTTATGTGGCCTCTCCATCAGTTGACGAGTTTTAAGTCTAAGGGCATTTCAAGTCTAGAAACAGAGCAAGAGGCCTGACTTCCATTTCGGTGACTGATCTCAGCCTTCTGCCCACCTGTTTGTAAGGTCCTTCAATTTTATATATTGAATAACACCCATCTTGCTTGTCCTCGGCCCAACATACTCTATTAACCCTCTTTATAGGCCTCTGTGGATGAAGGCCATTCCAACTCTGCTGTCTATTCTGGTCATTGCGCTCACCTGTCTTCTGAGAGTTAAATGCTGCCATCTGGGATCACCATGGCTCCAAGAAATCCCAATTCTGGAACAATATCTCCTTCCATCCACCCTGGCCCAAGGAGATAACCTCCATTGAGCTTCTCTGCGATGTCCGTGCTCGCCTAAACACCACATTCCTTATTATGTTGGGAGACAGGGAGTCCTCCAGGGCCTCCTGAGGAACACTATCAGTTGGTGGTTTTCCTGTCTTAGACAGCAAATCCACAGCGGCCGGCCTACCTCCCTGGACCTTTCTTGGTCCCTTCCTCCACAGTGGGTAGGTCGGTTAGCATGACCCGGCACTTTTCCTGAGCAAAGCCATCCAGCCTGGTCTTTTGCTGTTGGGCCCTCAGTAACATTGTCACTCCTCCGTAACAGGAGAGTTTCTTTGTATTTGAGAACTGTTCTGACCCACATGGTGTGGAATGATGCTGGTTTCGAATAAAGTCCAGATACAGAAAATAATCTGTAGCAGGTCTAAGATGCATATAAAGCTTACAAAACATCCCTGGAATTTAGGACACATGACTCAGATCTTTGGTATACTCAAAATCTGTCACTGTTAAAAACACTTTTTGGAGCCTCTAGCAAGTATTAGGAGGAGGTCAAAAGTTTCTGGGATTCTGGAGCAAGAATGTGTTATCTAGAGCAGAGGACATTACACTCACTTGAGAAGCAGGTTCTGATGTACTCCTGGGTCCTTGTAAAGACAGGGTCCAACAATGTGGCACCAGATGATCATGAAGCCAAAACTTTCCATCCTGAGGTGGGCATAGTCAGGTCCGTCAAGCCTTAAGGTCAGAAAGACCAGCAGAAATCCTTTATAAAATGGACAGAGCACATCTAGGATTGAAATAGAGAAAGCGAAGAGACACATGAAGTTTCATGTCATCTACCAATTAACACTTTTTGTAAGAAATATGTTTATTATTGATCATTGTAACTCAAAAATACTTGTTCTTTCCAGGGCCGGTCCAGACATCTCCTCAGACCACACATGTGGTGGACACTGGCAGGTGGCGGACAGGGTGAATGTTTCCTGGGCCCAGCTTAAAATAAAAAGCCTCGGCCCAGTTCCTAGAGGGTTTGGCTCAGTCAGGTGAGGGAACTGGAGAATGGGCCACTGGTGTTCGGGAGTACCACTCAGGAGTGGAGTTGAAGAGTTTTGAGGAAAAAGTCCGAGCTTCAAGCAGTCCACCTGGGGGGCATCTAATTTGTGAGGAGAGAAAAATGAAGAGGAAAGGGCATGTGTGGACCACATGGCTTTGCTGATTGGTCAGGGGCTTTGAAGAAGCCTGATTGAAAGATTGAAGTTACGCAGGTCTGGACAGGAGGCCTGTGGATGACTGTAGGGGAGGGAACGCCAAGTGTGAGGCTTTCTGTGTCCCTTGTTCATGCTCTCAAAAGAGCATCTACCCTAGAAGAGGTAATAAAGTACCACGAGAATGGGATGACTTGGCCAATAGATGCCAACTGGTTCCTGTCCTCGACATAGCAGAGTTGTGCAGTGGGCTCAGAGAAGAGACAGTGGAGAGATGCAGGCCACGTGCTAGTACAATACCACCGCTGACCTAGCCACCAGCACTGGTGAGTGTCTGACCTGCCATTCACAGAGACAGAGACCAGTACTGAGCTTCCAATACACAACCAGCCTTGGACTAGGTCCCCAGTCACTGGTGGCAAGTGGTTAATCAACCTCCTTTAATCCCAGAAAGGACAATAATTCACCCTGAAACTCTTGTGTGTTTGGGGGCATGGCGTTGCCTTTCTTGCCTGTAGAACTTGGGCCAGAACCACTACCCAAATCTTCGCAGGATGTCGGATCCACAGATGCAGGATTCTTTTTGACATTGTCTTGGACTAAGTTTATAGCCAGGGAAGTGTGATGATGGGTACAGATGATAGGTACATGACTCTAGGACCTACTGTATTCTGTGCCATTCAGAAGGGTTTAGCCCAAAAGGATGATGGAATGGCCTCTTGAAGGGGCAGCCAAGGTGCCAATTTGGAGTGGACCCTCTGGGAGGTGAGATTAACTATGCTTCAGGATATAAACCTTCAACCAATGGGCATTATGTGGTGCTGTGTCCTCAACAGGTGGAATTACTTCTGGCCTAAGGAAAGCTGCCTTGCCAGAGATGTAATAAACTCTCAGTTCCCACTCCCCATGCTGGGGTAGCCCATAGCCAAGAACTTAGTAAAACATGAGTCCAAAAGCCCGGTTCCCTAGGCTGCCTAAAGTGGGGACCAACTCTGGTGCATACGATGCAGCAGAACTTGCTATGGGATCAGACTGAAGCCAGACTCCAGGTAAATCACATCTTTCCAGCTTCTTCCCTTGCCATATCCTGCTTCCCTCACTCCCTTTCTCCGGAGAACACTGTCAATAAATACATGCACCTGAACACCTGTCTCAAGCCTTTTAAGGAAACTTGTCCTGGATGATACAATATCTCAACTGGTTTTCCTTCACTGGGCCCTTGCCATTGCAAATCATTAAATTCTCCTCAAATTACCCCATTTGAGCGTGCAGGGCCCTAATATATTTGCAAAGACTTTTTTTTAATGCATTGCTGGTGAATTTTATCAAATGCTTTTATAAGATCAAACTCTTTTTATGAGTTAACACAAAATTTCTCTTTTGATGTATTTAGTGGTGAAATATATGAATATTTCTAAAATTAAGCCATCTTGCTGCATTCCTGGAATAAGTTAAGTGGTCATAGTGTGCTTTTAAAATACACGCTTGGGGGGCGCCTGGCTGGCTCAGTGGGTTAAAGCCTCTGCCTTCGGCTCAGGTCATGATCCCAGCGTCCTGGGATCGAGCCCCGCATCGGGCTCTCTGCTCTGCGGGGAGCCTGCTTCCTCCTCTCTCTGCCTGCCTCCCTGCCTGCTTGTGATCTCTGTCTGTCAAATAAATAAATAAAAAAAAATCTTAAAATACACGCTTGGATTCATTTTGCACATATTTTGTATACAAATTAGCATCTGTGTTCAGGAGTCATATTTTCCTTCTCATTTTCTCTTTGTGTGATTTGGTAATGATGAAGTTCCACTAACTTCATAGAATATGTTGGGGAATTTTCCTGGTTTTATATCCTCTTAAAGAATTGGTTTATTCAACTTTTGCAATCTTTAAATAATTGGATAATTGATAAAACTTGCCTGTAAAATTTTGGGGCCTGACTTTTCTTTGTGGTAAGATACCTAATTATTGATTAGTTTTCTTTAAGAGCACTATGACTATACAACATATCTATTTTCAAGAAATGATTCGTAAAGGAATGAACTACCCACTTGTGCATATGTTTAAGTCCCATGTTTAAAAAAGGAAGTAATGGGGCACCTGGGTGGCTCAGTGGGTTAAAGCCTCTACCTTCGGCCCAGGTCATGATCCCAGAGTCCTGGGATCGAGCCCCGCATCGGGCTCTCTGCTCAGCAGGGAACCTGCTTCTTCCTCTCTCTCTGCCTGCCTCTCTGCCTACTTGTGATCTCTGTCTGTCAAATAAATAAATAAAATCTTAAAAAAAAAAAATAAAAAAGGAAGTAAGTGTATCAAGTATCAATAAACACACTGAAAAGGAAATTAAGAAAAAAATTTCATTTATGACAACATCAAAAAGAATAAAATACTTAGGAATTGACCAAGGAGACAAAACGCTTGGATCCTAAACACTACAAAATATTGCTGAAAGAAGTTAAAGATACCGGTATATGGAAAGACATCCTATCTTCATGAATCAGAAGACAAAATATTGTTAAGATGTCAATACTACCCCAAACGACCTACATATTCAAAGCAAATCCTAATGACATTTTTGCAGAAATAGAAAAATCTATCCTAGACTTCATATGTAATCTCAAGAAAAGCTGAAACAGTCTTGAAAAGAAGAGCAGAGTTGGATCTGATTTCAAAATTTACTACAAAAATACAGTAATCAGAATAATTTGGTGTTGGCTTATAGAAAGGTATATAGATCAATGGACTAAAATAAAAACTTTAGAAATAAGCCCTCACCTATGGTCAAATTACTTTTGACAAGGATACCAAGACCATTCAATGGATGAAAGTCTTTTCAGCAAATGATATTGGAAAAACTAGATATCTACATCCAAAAGAATAAAATTGGATCTTTATTCCATATAGAAAAATTAAAGACCGGAAAGTGAGACACCTAACTATGAGAATCAAAACCATAAAACTCTTAGGAGAAAACAGAGGAAAAGCTTAGATCAGAACCAAATTATTACCAAATCACAGCATTAGATTTGGCAATAGGTTTTTGATATGACACCAAAAGCACAGGCAACAAAAGAAAAAAAATAGATAAGTTAACTGCATTATAAATAAAAACTTCTGCACATCAAAGAACATAATCAACACAATGAAAAGCCAATCTACAGAATGGAAGAAAATATTTGGAAATCACCTGCCAAGGGATTAATATCCAGAATAAATAAAGAACTCTTACTATTCAACAACCCCCCTAAAACCTGATTTAAACATGCAGAAAGGATTTAAATAGACATTTTGCCAAAGATAATATACAGGTGGCCAATAAATACATGAAAAAATGCTCAAAGTCACTAATCATTGAATAAAGACAAATTAAAACCACTGTGAGATACCCCCTCACACTCATTATGATGGCAACTATAAAGAAAAAAACAACAGCAACCAGAAAGTAACAAGTGTTGTGAGCATGGGGGATGATTGGGATTGGAAACTTTGTGCACCCTTGGCAATGAAATATGCTGCCCCTACAATGTGAAACAAAATAGTGGTTCCTCCAAAAATTAAAAATAGAATTACTATCTCATCCAGCCCTTCCATTTCTGGGTATGCATCCCAAAGAAATAAAATCAGGGGCTTGAAAAAATATTTGTACACTCTTAATGATGGTGGCCTTATTCACAATAGCCCAGGGGTGGAAGCCGCCTACACCTCTATCTATGGATGAACAGATGAACAAAATGTAACATGTACATACCATAGAATATTGCTGGTCTTAAAAATGAAGTAAATTCTGACACACTGTACAGAAACATGAGTCTTGAGGACATGATGCTAAGTGAAATGAGGAAAAAAAGAAAAAAAACCAAATCCAAGCGTATGAGACCACTTAGATGAGAGAACTAGAACATCAAATTCATTAAGGCAGAAAGTAGAATGGTGGTCTCCAGGGACTGGAGTGATGGAGGGATGGCTGTTTTGTTTTGTTTTGTTAAGATTTTATTTATTTACTTGAGAGAGAGTGTACAGGAGCAGGGGGAGGGGCAGAGAGAAAGGGAGAAGCAGACTCCCAGATGAGTATAAGCCCAACGTGGGGCTTGATCCTAAGACCCTGGGATCATGACCTGAGCTGAAGGCAGATGCTTAACTGACAGAGCCACCCAGGCACCCTGAGGAATTGTTGTTCAGTGGGTAGAGAGTTTCCGATTTTCACCACAAAAGGAGCCCAGGAGATGGATGGTGGTGATGGCAGCAAGGAATGTAGGTGTGCTCAGTACTGCGGAATTGTATACTTAGCCTTGGTTAAGATGGTAGGTGTTATGTGTGTTTTACTGCAATAAAGCAGGAAATAAATGTGTTGAGATATTGAACTTCTGAATTTCTTAAGAGCTGTGATATGGTACATTATTGACCTCAAGTTCTCACTTCTCTCTTTATTAATAACTTTTGCCATCTGACTTTACAGTTCCTCCCAAGCAACAGACCATATTATTTTCTCTTCCCTTGTTAAACCCAGCCTAGATTAGCTGAGTCCCAGAGAATCTGCAGATGCATGAGCAATTATAAATGATTCTCATTTAAAACCACTGAGGTTTGGTATGGTGTGTTCTCAGCAATGGCAAGCTAATTTAAGTATGAACGCATTTCAAGTTTGGGAACCAGCTCAGTAATGCCGAGGTACATTTTAACTAGTAATACTAATACACTAAAACTAAGAAGAGAATATACACGTATTACCCCAAGTTAAGAAAGAAACGTGACCAGGTATCTTTTCATATTCCTTTCCCAGAGCTGAGTAATCCTGATTTTGTTAATCACTTTTCTGTCTTTCTTTATAATTTTGCAAATTTTATGTATCCCTAAATAACAAGTGTATCCCTTAGTTTTATTTTTTAACTTTATGTAAATCAACTTCTACTGTGTGAATTTGGTTTGGCACAATATTAGTCTTTGAGACTCATTCATGGGAGTAGGGCCTTTTTCATTCATTTCTCCCCCCATTGGTAAGTTACCTGTTTATTGGGAACATTTGATGATTTAACATAAATACTTTATAAAACCCAAAGTTAGTTAATAAATTTATTCTCCTCCCAAATCAAAGAATCTTAGAGTGCTAAAGCACCAACCTATTACTCCTACTTCACATGCTAATGCCATTCAGTCCTTTGGAACTTCACAATTAAAAATTATATTGGGGGCACCTGGGTGGCTCAGTGGGTTAAGCCTGTGCCTTCAGCTCAGGTCAGGGTCCCTCATGATCCCAGAGTCCTGGGATCCCCGACTGCATCGGGCTGTTTGCTCAGCAGGGAGCCTGCTTCCCCCTCTCTCTCTGCCTGCCTCTCTGCCTACTTGTAATCTCTGTCTGTCAAATAAATAAATAAAATCTTTAAAAAAATTGTATTGGCTCACTTCATTTTGATTTCCCCACATAATTTTCCTACACTTTACTCGCAAAACCCTTGTATTCTGTCTGTGGTTAGACCTTTTGTCTTAAAAGTCCATCGAAGAGTTTCTTTTGGAGGATCTGTTCATGGTAATCATGCTCGATTTTTTTTTTTCCCTGAAAATGTCTTCATTTCACTCTTTTTTGAAAGACGGTTTCCCTGGGCAGGCCATTCTGAGTTGGTATTTACTCTCTTGCTGTATTAATACTGAGGATATCCTCGGTTTCCTGACTTCTCCTTTTGCTGTTAAGAAATAGCTGTTCATTTTATTTTCACTCCCTCATACATAATCTGTCTTCTCTCTGGCTTCTTTTCAGGTCTTTTAGTTTTTTTGTTTGTTTGTTTCTCAAGATTTGTTTGTTTGTTTATTTGTTTTAGAGAGAGAGCATCTGAGCTTGAAACAGTGGCACAGTGGCCGAGGGAGAGAGAGACGAGGTCTATCTCTGCACTGGCTCTAGGATAAGATTTTAAAATCCTCCCTGAGTCTTCATAGTCCCTGATCAGCCCTCACATCAGTAGAGTGCACAGCCTCGAAAAGCCACAAGGCGAGGCTTTTCTAAACTGAAGCGTGTTGACAGCCAATGTTATATTAGATTTGGGTGCACAACATGGTATTTGGCCATTCTATTCATTCCTCAGCGCTCACACCGTAAGTGTAGTCAACATCTGTTACCACTGGTTCTGGACTCTGTGTGTTTATGTGTGTGTGTGTGTGTGTGTGTGTGTAGTCAGGTTATGGGGAGTGTTGACCGAGCTGACTCCTTTTCAGTGGTGCACGAGGCTTGTCTCCTGTGTCCCTAAATGCAGCTGCTTAGAGGTTCATCTGGATCAGCCGGAGGCATGGCTGTCTTGCCCCCCTGAACTTGGTCTTCTCCCTTGTTCTTGGGGGAGCTCCCTACGTTCCTTACAAGTTTCTCGATTCAAAATTGAAAATTTTGCACTCTATACTTCATCTACTATGTGGAGGCTTTGTAGCAGGAGGGTTTCAGGGTTTCTAGTCGACCTTATTCCTAGAAGCAGGACTCCTACTTACTTTGCTTAAGAGTCTCGCATACACTTTGGGTGTGCACCTGTTGGGCGCTTGTTAAAATGCGTGTTGAGTGAATATGCAAGTACCTTGCCTTTTTCGTCTAAAGGTGAGGGAGGTTTTATAGTTTTCTTGGAAGCCTGTTTCATAGATTAGTCATCTTTATGTTAAAAAGCTGCTCCATCTACTTGAAGTCTCTTTTCCAGAATGTTTCTCTATTTCCTTCTGTTTTGCCCTTTGTGAATATGGAGGGCAACTGACGGCAATGTTCTCATTTTGAAAACAGTGAAGTCTTTAGACACCTAAATGCCATTAGCATCCTTAGCATGGCTCTTTAACATCTCCTCTCCAGGAAAAGTTTTGTCTCTTTTCCCCAGCAGCGGGGGAAATAGATTTTCATCTGAAGTTGGGTGTGGCATCGGGAAGGCTTTATTCTGACAGTTCTGCATAACTGAATGCATTCCCGTGGAAATGGATTACCCGGCCAGGTGGCTTGCCCCCCAGACATCCTCGCTGGAACGTCTCTGTGCGTCACTGGCCTCCGGGCACATGATTTCAGGTAAGCCGGGCAAGGCATGCCAGCCTCGAGGGCTCTGTGGTCAGCCCCTTACGAGAGGCTGCGTCCACGTTCTGTGAAATCTGTGAAACACTGCAGGCTGGAACCACCGTGGCTCACCACTGCAACTTCCTGCCTTCCTGCCCCGGGGCTGCTCTGCTCGGAGGCCTCCCGTGGCTGGGTGCGCCTGCCCCCCCCCCCAGTCTTCTACCCAAGGCAAATAGGAACTTGGCCAGACAGATGAGGAGGGAAGAGCCAGCAATTCATGTTCCTTCTTGAGGAGGTCCTCAACCCCCCTCCCCAGCTGCTTCTTCCGTGGCCATTCATCAGTGAGCACGTGGACCACGCTCCCGGCACTCTCGGGGGCCCTTGGTAGCTGTCTGGTAGGAAGACACAGCGAGCGGGACTTCACCGGAGAAAAACATTGTCTGTTGACTTTTGCAACGTTGCTCAGATGACCAGCTGATCCACCGGGAAGAATGAAGCCGGGCTCGGCTTTGTGCTGAGTTCCAAGAGGAACAGGAACAAAGACACAGGCCTCGCCTTCTGGAGAACACCTCTTGGTAGAAGGACTGCTGAACAGTAACTCATTCCTTTATTCAATAAATGTTTTTTTGAGCACCGGCTATGAGTGAGGGGCTGCTGCAGGCATGTGGGAGACAGCAGTGATGAACCCGGGCCTGAGATCCCTGGCATGGGAAATGTTCATTCTAGATGTGCACAAATACATTTTTTAACTGAACCTGGTTTTTAAATGCCCGGATGGAGATACTGTGGTTTGGGGAAACTTGACCGATTTCTTTTGAAAGATGACAGCTCTCTTGTGACCTGTTGCAATGGAAGGCATAGCAGGCCAGCGGTTCGGAGGCCATCTGGTTCTGCAATGCTTTTCGAAACAGCTCAGAGAGTCAGGGCTAGGTGCAAAACCAAAATGTGGGGCCTCTTGTCCTAAAAGCAGGCTGGGAGGAGTAGTGGGGAAGCTGTTTCCTTTCTACTATTGTCCCTCTCTCTCAACCTGTCACGGTGCCTTTTATTTTCCCTTTAAAATCTCTTTCCTTCATGCACAGGGACACTTGGAGTGTGAACACAGACCCTCTTGGTCCTACCCCGGCCCTGTCCTACCCCACCCTCTGAGGGTGGTGGTGGGCAGCTGGAGCAAGGGGCAGTGGCCAAGGATTGGGCAGCCAGGAACCAGTAAAGGGCAAGACCCCGGGTGAGCCAAGACTCCAACCCCAGCTTCTGTGTCACCGTCCTACCGAACTTCCTTTATAAAGCACAAACTCAAAGACCACAGTAGCCACCATTTTGGTTGGGAATGAATGAAAGCCCACATTCTGGGCCCTCTGAGTGTGGAACCCTGGGTGACCACACTGACGGCACGCAAATCAAGCTGGGGTTGTGTGAAGCTGGACCCTGATGTATCACGTGGAAATAACAATACCCCCTTCTACCTCGCACCTTGGTAGTGAGAACCAAATGAGGAGTGAGAGGAAGTGTTTTGAAAAGTGTAAGGCTTTCTCTGTCTCTCTCACTGTCTCTGTCACTCTCTAGATACAGAGAGACATTGGGTGCTCCATTACTTAAGTCTGGTCTCCCACTTCTGGTAACATCTTGGCTTCATGAGACACATGTGCACATGTAAGGGGGCCCACGTTCCAGCGGCAAATATGCCATTTCCCAGCTCCACGGAAACGGTTTACCTAAGTTGCCCTAAGAGTCTTTATGAAGGGCCATGTGATGGGGCCCTTGGAGGCCACACGGCGGACAGATCTGCCCGTAGAAACACTCCAAGATCAGCTCTGCCCACCATGTCCCCATTCCCCTGAAACCTCCCTTGTTGTGTTACAGGAAAATTCCATGAAGAATTTTTTAAAAATTTCTTGGCAGTTTATTAGTCTGGGGCGGGGGGTATGGCATAACCTACAGTTAATTAAACCTGAGTTTGAAACTAGATCTACTACTTCCTAGCTGCGTGACCTTGAGAAGGTTATGTAAATAAGCTTCTCTTCATTTACCATAAAATGGGTGTGATATTAATAGTACCTTCTTCAAAGCCTTCTTGGGGGATGAAACATGCATTCAGAGGACTTAGCACCTGGCCAGGCATGCAGTAGGTGTTCAGTAAATGCTAGCGATTACTGTTTTTAGCCTGGAGAGCATTTGGGTTCATGCAAGAGACTTGAAGAATTATAGAGAGTCTTGACTGCACACTTATTTGGTGAGTATCATTCTTAGCCCCCAGAGTCAATGACAAGGGCCAAGTCCTGTTGGCCCGTAGAGACTTGTGTCTTTAGACTTGACTCATGTACTTGAGACTCGCCATTCAGGAAAGGTTTGTGGGGGAGGAAACACAATAGGAGCAATAACTCATACATCATATCATGAGCCCAGTTAAAACCCGACGTTCTCCTATTGTCGGAAAGGCACAGACTCAACCTTGGAAACGTCACAAACTGAACACTGAGTGGTGTTACTCAGAACTGAATTTTGTTTCCTCTTTTATTTGTGTACGTCCTTCTGCTCTTAGCCTTTGAAGTCTGCATAGGAAAGTGGGTTGGGTAGAAATTTGATAACCACGGTTTACAGAGAGCTGCTTTTTGGCCAGGCCACTTATCTGGAGATCCTATTTCCACACCAGGCTCTCCCAGGCTTCTCGTGCATCTGCTTCAGGCTTAAATGTTGCTGATTATAGAATGATCATTGAAAAATAGTCACAACAGGATACCGAGTTAAAAAAAAAAAAAATACTGCGCCAAAAAAGTCGATGGCATTTTATTAGCTAGAGATGAGCTCCAAACATAGAAAAACCAGTTCCTTGAGTGACTGGACAAATAGGTGACGCCATCTAGTGCTGAGTTTTCAAAATTCAGGCTCATGGTCACACTCAAAGACTATTCTCCAACACTGCCCTGGAAAGCCTAGGGATATAAGCAGCCCCCTCAGCCACCATGCCATTCCTGTGCTAAAGAACATCACAGAACCAGAAGCCCCTGGAGAAGTCATGCAGAACACTCCCGTTTATAGCCTGACCGCATCTTAAGCAACCCATGCCCACGGGTACCCATGGGAGTGTTACACGGAAGTCTTCATTTGTT
This sequence comes from Lontra canadensis, assembly GCF_010015895.1. Taxonomy (NCBI): domain Eukaryota; kingdom Metazoa; phylum Chordata; class Mammalia; order Carnivora; family Mustelidae; genus Lontra; species Lontra canadensis. Next base: position 22,028 of record NW_022631070.1, on the reverse strand, counting down.
TTGTGTTTCACTGGGTACCTTAAAAAGTTGATTGATATACTTCTGTTCTGAGGTGGGTTAAGGCTGTGATTATTCTTATCATTATTATTTATTTATTTGTTTGTTTTTTAGGGAGAGATGTGGGGAGAGGGCCAGAGGGAGACAGAGAGAGAATCCTAAGCAGGCTCCACGACCAGCATGTAGCCCGATGTGGGGCTCAGTCTCATGACCCTGAGATCATGACCTGAGCCCAAATCAACTGAGCCATGCAGGCTCTCCTAAGGTTGTGATTACTAACCTTGATTATCCTAATTCTCCACCAAAAACTCATTTTAGGGAAGTGGGTGAACGGGAAGGTATTAGAGAGTGAGAAACCAAAATCAAGTTTTATTTCTTCATTTTTAATGCAAGAGATAAAAAAAAAAAAGAATTAACCCTCAAAGCCCAACTCTGATCCACACATTGGTGAAAATTGCCTTCTCTTGGACTTTTAAAGTCTAAGAGGACCTTCTGTGGTTTTCACTCATTTGATTCTTCATTTATTCAATATCATTTATTCAATACCCACAGACCCCCTCCCCCACCCCTCCCCTGGTGCTGGACATGTGACAGAGAATGAGAAGGACGTAACCTCTTCTCTAGTGAAGCTTTTGCCATAGAAGGATTTTTTTTTTTTTTTCCAGAGTTCATTGTGAAACCATGTGGTGGGTGGTTAGGGACATTGGAAAAAATGAAGTAGAACAGAACACAAAAGCATAGTCTCGCACAGGGATGGGAGGAAAAGCAAAAGCATAATGCTTAATCCCACAAAAGTGAGGTCGATAGAGAGTAATAAAATAGATTTACTTTTGGTGAGGAGAATGGGCTTAGGAGAAAACCTCACAGTTCTGAGTCACACAAGGGAGTTAGAACTCAGAGTGAAGCAGGTCTCATCAGCAGGAGATGAGGTGGTTCCCAAAGTGCACTCAAAGTGGAGAGAATTCTTTTTTTAAATCAATGTATTTTATTTTTTTTCATCATGGAAAGTGTACTTTTTAATTCCCATCCCCCATTTCCCTCACGCCACCACCCCTTTCCCCTCTGGTAATCATCAGTTTGTTTTCTATAGTAAAGAATCTGTTTCTCAGTCTGGGTGGCTCAGTCAGTTAAGCATCTGCTTTGGCTCAGGTCATGATCCCAGGGTGGGATCAAGACCTGTGTTGAGCTCCCTGTTCTGTGGGGAGTCTGCTTCTCCCTCTCCTTCCTGCTTATGCTCTCTCTTGCTGTCTCTGTCACTATCTCTGTCTCTCTCCCTCTCTCAGATAAATAAATAATATATATATGTGTGTATACACACACACACATTTGTGTGTATATATATATATATTTAAAAGAGTCTATTTCTTGGTTTTTCTCTCTCTTTTTTCCCTTTGCTTGGCTGTTTTGTCCCTTAAATTCCACCCATGCGTGAAATCATATGGTGTTTGTCTTTCTCTGACTGACTTATTTTGCCTAGCATTATATTCTCTAGCTCCATACATGTCATTGCAGGCAAGATTTCATTCTTATTTTATGGCTGAATACTATCCCATTGTGTGTGTGTGTGTGTGTGTGTGTGTGTGTGTGTGTGTGTGTCTTATCTATCATTTATATCACATCTTTAGTCATTTGTCTATCAATGGATACTTGGGGTGCTTTCATAGTTTGGCTATTATAAATAATGCTGCAGTAAATTTTGGGGGTGCATGTATTCCCTTGGATTAGTGTTTTTCTATTTTGAGAGTAAATACCCAGTAGAACAATTACTGCATCATAAGATAGTCCCTGAGGATAAGTGAGGTTGAACATTTTTTTGTGTGTCCTTTGGCCATCTGGATGTCTTCTCTGGGGAAATATCTGTTCATGTCCTCTGCCCACTTTTTAATTAGATTATTTGCTTTTTGGGGGTACTGAGTTGTACCAGTTCTTAAATATTTTGGATGCAGTTGCAAATATCTTCTCCCATTCTGTAGGTTGCCTTTTAGTTTTGTTGATGGTTTCCTTCACTGTGTAGAAGCTTTTTATTTTGATGAAGTCCCAATAGTTAATTTTTGCTTTCATTTCCCTTGTCTTTTCTAGACAAACGTTGGTACAGTCAGTGTCAGAGAGGTTATTGTGTGTGCTCTCGTCAAGGATTTTTATGGTTTTGGGAGTCATATTTAGGTCTTTAATCCATTTTGAGTTTATTTTGACAATGGTGTAAGGAAGTGGTCCAGATTTATTCTTTTGCATCTTGCTGTCCAGTTTTCCTAGCTCCATTTGTGGAAGAGACTGTCTTTTCCCCATTGGATGTTCTTTCCTGCTTTGTGGAAGATTAATTGAACATGTAATTGTGGGTTTATTTCTGGGTTTTCTGTTCTATTCCATTGATCTATGTGTCTATTTTTATGCCAGTACCATGCTATTGTAATTACTACCATTTTGTAATATAGCTTGAAATCTGGAATTGTGATACCTCCAATGTTGTTTTTCTTTTTCTAGATTGCTTTGGCTATTTGAGTCTCTTGTGGTTCTATACAAATTTTAGGATTGTTTGTTCTATTTCTGTGAAAAATATTATTGGTATTTTGATAGGGACTGCAATAATCTGTAGATGTTTTGGGTAGTAAAAACATTTTAACAATATTTGTTTTTCCAACCCATGAACATGGAATATCTTTCCATTTTTTGGTATCATTTTAAATTTCTTCTATTAGTGTTTTATAATTTTCAGAGAACAGTTTTTTTTTCACTACTTTGGTTAAGTTTATTCCTAGATATTTTATTGTTTTTATTGCAATTATAAACAGGATTTTTTTTTTAAATTTCACTTTCCGTTGCTTCATTATTATCGTATAGGAAAACAACAGATTTCTGTACATTGATTTTTGTATCCTATGACTCTACGGAATTCATGTATCAGTTCTGGTACTTTTTTGGTAGAATCTTTCAGGTTTTCTATATAAAGTATCACATCATCTATAAATAGTGAAAGTTTTACTTTTTCCTTACTGATTTAGATGCCTTTTATTTCTTTCTGTTGTCTGATTGCTGTGGCTAGGATTTCCAGCAGTATGTTGAATAAAAGTGGTGAGAGGGTACATGCCTGACTTGTTTCTGAGCTCAGGGGAAAAGCTCTCAGGTGTTTTTGTTTGTTTACCACTAAGGATTATGTCAGCTATGGGTTTTTTTCATAGAAGGTCTTTATGGTGTGAGATACATGTTCCTTCTAGCCCTACTCTGCAGGATGTTGTACTTTGCCAAATACTTTTCCTGCATCTATTGAAATGATCATACGGCTTTTATGTTTTCTCTTATCAATGTGATGTATCGCCTTTGCCTAAGTGGAGTGAATTCTTTATTCCTGGTCCCACTGGTAAACATCACGGCCTGGGATGTACTTCTGGGGAGTAACGTTGACATGCGGGAGCACTGGATTTAATAACTCCTATTGTTTAAGAAGCTCTGAGAAATCCCGACCACCCTAACCTTTGACATTCTTACACTCTCTAGGAAATCTGCTTGTGTCTGCTCTATTTTTATCTTTTGTACCTATTTCTTGAAATAAAGTGTCATGCCTTCTCTCTTGCTGACCCCTGACCTATTTAATTTTGCCTTTCCCTGAGAAAGCCTATTCCTTATCCGGTATTGCATGACACTGCAACTCTATCCTGGCAGGTGGTAACAGATCTTGCCGGACAGCAGCTAACAAGGCAAATAAATCTTCAAGCACGTGCATCAGGGCTGTGAGATGCTCTACCACCTGCGTCATCATCGGTGAACTGGTGGGAAAGGAGAGTGAATGGTGACCTAGGGGACGGGGCTCCTTTGGCTCAGGGCCCCGGGTCTATGCCTCTGTGTGGCCCTGGGCCTGCTACAAAGCAGGTGTTCTGCGCAGGGTATGGATAAAGGTTTATGGAAAGACCACCTGGCCTAACCAAAAGGTGTGCGGGCCATAGCAGTGGGGCCGGCCAGCCTCAGATCTTTCCGGTTGGGTGACATTTAGCAGGGAATGTATCTTTCCGCACCTCAACTGCCTTTTCTGTGAAATGAAGATAATAATCTTAGAGCAGCACTGAAGAGCTTAGAACTAATAACGTAGGTCCTGGAACCCCTGCACTACTCTGAGAGATAGTATCAGACTATGACATTTGCAGATTTACAATCTCTTTTTATTTTTATGGGCTGGCAGGAGATAACATCACAGGGTAAACGAAGTCTCACTGAGGCCCACATTTTACACGGGCGGGACTCTGGCCCCAGATCTCTGCGCTTTGGTCCCACAACAAGCCTGGGATGGAGGGGCTGTTGTCTCATGGTGGGATGTGGGGACCTGAGGTCCCTAGGTGTTGGGTGGTGTGCCCACGGTCCCTCGGCCCAAAGTATGAGCAGGGACTGAATCCAGGCGGCCTGGCCGCAGGTCCGCATTGGGTAGCTCTAGGAATCGAAAAGGGGTATGTTTCTTTGTGAAAAATCTCCACTGAGTGTGACAAAACTTCTTCAACCTTTAAATGACAGTTAACAAGTGGTTGGAGGATCAGCAAAGAAAACATGACCCTCAAAGAAATGTGATGCATGACAAAACTCATCATCTGTTCTGGTGTTGTTTGTGTTGTCATCAGTGTTGTGATCTGTGGGAATTATAATTATATTCTCATGAATGGCAAGGGTCCGTTGTATCATTCTTTTTTTTTTTTTTTAAAGATTTTATTTATACATTTGACAGATAGAGAGATCACAAGTAGGCAGAGAGGCAGGCGGGGTGGGGGGGGAAGCAGGCTCCCTGCTGAGCAGAGAGCCTGATGTGGGACTCGATCCCAGGACACTGAGATCATGACCTGAGCCTAACGCAGAGGCTTAACCCACTGAGCCACCCAGGCACCCCTCTACTGTATCATTCTTACGAAAGATTCTACTTAAATTGGTGATGTCTCCCAAGGGCTTCCTCCCATAATCTGGTAAGGGTTTAAACTCTTCACCTACTGTATTTTGTATGACAAATTTGATTGATTAGAATTTGCTATGTAAATGTGAGGCTCATACACAGGTCTATTAAAAACTAGCTATGAAGACAACTAGTTTATTTTTCTACACACCAAAAGGAGCACAGGAAATTTTTGGAGTTTAGCCCTTCCGTTCTGGCAGCTGCCTCTTCTCAGAAAGTTCTTCCAAACATCCGAATCACTGAGACCCCTGCTGTTTCTAAAAATGACATTTGCATTTCCTGTTTCATTTTGAATTTCAGGTTTGGGGAATGATTCTACTTGACTTCTGGACTCGCCCTTCTAATAGTACGAATTAATAGTGTTATTTGTATTATTATTCAGTCTTGCCTCAGTGGCAAGCAAGCTAACATTTTGCCGTATGAAGTTGGTTTTCCCCTACTTCACAAAGAAATGAAAGCAGTGAGAAGTTATGAGTGTGTCCAAGATTATCAACTAGGAAATTGTGCACTTGGGATTTGAACCCAGGCAGTGTGATTCCAGAATCCACATTCTTTTTTTTTTTTTTTAAGATTTTATTTATTTATTTGACAGAGATCACAAGTAGGCAGAGAGGCAGGCAGAGAGAGGGAAGCAGTCTCCCTGTGAGCAGAGAGCCCAATATGGGGCTCGATCCCAGGACCCTGAGATCATGACCTGAGCCAAAGGCAGAGGCTTAACCCACTGAGCCACCCAGGCATCCCCAGAATCCACATTCTTAACATCCAACTTTCCATCCTGTTCTAAGTGGACACTGAGCTCTGAGTCGGGGCACAGATTCCCATCAGCACAGGAGAGCTGAGGACTCAGGTCATTGACACTGTGGATAACAAATAAATTGTAATCCCTGTGTGTCTACATAGCAACCCCTCACTGAACACCCACTGTGTACCAGGCTCTTTGACAAACTCTACTTACAGCAATCAAATGGATGTAGATGTTCTTACTCCCATTTCTTCCGATGAGAAATTGAAACTCAGGGAGGTCAAGTAACTTGCTCAAGGTCACACATCTGATTAATGGGGAATTTGGGTTGCAAACCCAGGTGTTAATGACTCCTTGCCTTAGCTTCTTTCCATTATAATGTTTTGCTAATTTACAAAAGGTAATAAAGGTAGACAAGCCTTGACTTTCACAAGAAGTATCCCCTTCACCTTTCAAGGATTGCTAGAGTACATGTTGTCTTTGTTATGAGATAATTTGAAATTCATGGTATTTCTGTCTCAAATACAAATACTTTAATCCAGCATTTTCGCTTTCCATTCCCCTGGTATTGCTGAGGTCTATCTGCATTGCTGAGACTATTTAAGAAGAGTATCCAGGACAAATTGGCTTGAAGCACTTCTCAGCCTACTTTGAGTGGCAAGCTTGCTCCAGTGGGATTGGTCGTGTTAGGGTTCTTCACATTAGACATTCTTGATATCTCCTGCCTTGCTTTTTGCTAGGCCAGCTGGAAGATGTGGCGAAGTTACTAGTTACTGGACCTAGTTACTAGGTTAAGATGCAGAGAACGGACAGCTTCAGTTTGGGAAACCCATAGCCAGATAGCCTACACAATGGGGGGAATCAAGCAAACACCAAATAATAATGTTAAGCTAGTATCATAGAAGTCAACAGAATAGAATGCAATAAAGTGAAAATGTTTTTCCCTCCTCTGACCAGAGTTGCCCTTTCCAGAAGACATTGTTATCAGCAATTCCTTGGATATGCTTCCAAAAATTTAAGTAGATTTAAAAAGGTGAATGTTGGATTGAACATCGTATTTATTTGGTCTAGGAGAAAGTTTCTTTACAGAAAATTAAGAATGCCCCTTCTGAAAAGGACAGGAAGCCAATTTATTCATACCCTTCCAGGCCTCTCTAGAATGAGTTTTTCATCTGGTCTTTACTTTGTCAGCTCTCCTCTCCTCTTTTACTCTTTAGTTCTTACTTTGATATCTCTATAAATTTGTTTCTGGGTACATCTCCGTGGCTCAGTCAGTTAAGCATCTGCCTTTGGCTCAGGTCATGACCCTAGTGTCCTGGGATCCAGCCCCATATCAGGCTCCCTGCTCAGCAGACAGTTTGCTTCTCCTTCTCCCTCTGCCCCTTTCCCTACTCATATTCTCTCTCAAATAAATAAATAGAATCTTTAAAAAAATTTGTTTCTGAATTTTGTTGTGGGCATGGAGAGTGTGTCTAAATATCTACCTTGGGTCGGGTGGAAAGGAAAAAAAACCTAGAAAACTCTTTGGAAGGATAATCACACCCAAATAACTGAAGGGCAAGGACTTATGTCTTGTTTGTAACATTGGGGGGAAAAGAAAGAGAAGAAAATGGTGCAGATTTGGATCCAAGATTGATGACTGTGTATAAAGGGAAGAGGGGTTATTGAGAAATAAGTCACCATTTTCTCTCTGTCTTATCTGCAGAGACACTAACTGCTTTTGTTTTATACCATCTATTCAAGGATGTTTATATAGTAAACAACCTCATAAGATTAATAGTGTCTCCTGAAGGAAAGGGCAGCTTTATTTACTGTCCAGCATAATAAAGATCATCTTCTGGGACAAAAATCAGGCAGGTTTTCTGCCCATTATAAAAAATTTGGGTTCCTTATGCTCAGTGCTCCTCTCCTGTAACTCAGTCCAGTGTGTGTGCAAGCATCACCTGGCCTGTTTTTCATTACCTTGTGGGAATTGGGATGGGGAGAAGTGGCCCGAATGCTGACAGTCAGGCTATTGCTATTACTATGAGTAATAAAGTTCTTTGTTTCTGACCCAGGAGTCTCATGTCTTCTGTCAGTATCCCTGAAATTGTGTCATGCTAAATTGTTAGCTTGCAAAAAGGGCAAAATCTCAAATGGTTCAAGTTCTTGAATATAGCAAATAGAATAACAAAAAACGTCAGTGCCTCTTTGCATGGTGATTCAAATGACATACTCTTCAGATGGTCAAGAAGTCCATGACACAGGGAGGTACCAACGAGATGAGATGGATAAATTCCCAAGAAATAAACTTAGAGCCTTACAACCTTCAAGTGTTAGTGTCATCTGTAAAACTGAGAAAGATGAGTATAGTTACTAGACAGCCAAGTGTTTGGGTTGCCATTCCATTGGGGTGTCTTGGCTGAGTCCTATCTGGCAGGAGACAGGGAGAATTCAGATTCCTGGAAGCCATTAGAGGGATGCCTTTAAGGTGGATATCAAAAGTTAGAAATAGAAGACAGATAAACACCTTTTATGGTGTGAGAAATTAAAAATAAAATAAGTTAAATTGCTATTAACTGAGTCTTAGTCTGTAAACACATGTCACATATACATTTATGCTCTTAAAAATTTATGGAGGATCCCAGAAAGCTCCTATTTATGGCCATTGTGTCTATTAATATTTATAGTATTAGAACATAAAACTGAGAAATTTAAAAATATTTATTCATTAATCTATTTAAAAACATTTATTCATTGATTTATTTAAAACAACTACATGTTAGCATGTCACTTCCAGGAAAATAACTACTTTGCAAAACAAAAAAATTACTGCAAAAAGTGGCATTATTTTATGATTTTGAAAATCTCTGTATGCCTGGCTTCATAAAAGACACATGGACTCTCATATCTGCTTCTTTATTCACTCTGTTGTAGTATCTTAAGTCATGTAACCTCTGCAAAAAATCACCACAGAGAGAAAAGAATAAGAGTCCAAAAGGGCAAGCAACGAACTTATGTTTGTTTTAAAAGAGTTTTGAGCTTGTGGATCCTCCTAAAAGGATCTTGAGGAACCCCTAGGATCCCCAGACCACACTTTGAGAATGACTGATGTCGAGCCAGCATGGTCACAAAATAAAACAAGTATAGTAGTCACAAAAACATATAAATCATTGGTTTAAGAAATAGTGTTGCAGTGATTATATGGTACGAATAACGCAAACCTTTGATTTCTGTGATCCCTAGTAGGCATTTCAGAAGGAGCCTGTTCATTCTATTTCCTTTTGTTAGTGATGAAACCATTGGACTTCCAGCAGAGAGAGCCATTGGCATGCTATCGGATGTTTGGGGAATCGCTAGTTTTGTTTGTTCATTTTGTTTAGTTTTCTAAAGATTTTTTTTACTTATTTATGTGAGAGAGAGGGCGTACAAGCAGGGGGGAGGGGCAGAGGGAGATGGAGAGAATCTCAAGCTGACTCCACGCTGAGTGTGGGGCCTGACGTGGGGCTTGATCTCACGACCCTGCAATCATGACCTGAGTCGAAGCTAATAGTTGGACACTTAACCCACTGAGCCACCTGGGTCCCCCAAAGGGAACTGTTAGGTTTTATACTTGAGAGAATTTTATTGATGGCCCTAGGAATGTAGGATTTTGATAATATTTAAAAATAATACCTTTACTTCCTCAAGAAGCTTGGAGACTAATGCCTTATTTAATGTGATGGAGAGTGTGCAATATTTGATATTAGTGGAGCAACTTCAGGCCGACCATTTAGCCTCTCTGAGTCCCAGTTTCTTCATCTGCAATGGGGAAGGAATGATGAAACCCAGACCTGTGAGGGTTCTATTTATATAACCAAAGGGCTTGGTCTGGTACCTGCCGTCCAGGAGGGCACAAGGCTGAATTCTCAATCCTGGCTTTGGCTGGGGCTGAATGGGGCCTTTGCAGTCATCCTGATGTGTGTCTATTGTCTGCTCACACACACCCACCAGCAGAAAAGCTCTATTCTCCAGGCAGCTCCTTCCATTTCAGAGAGATCTGACTGTTACAGAACAGAGGGAGCTAAAATCGCCCTGCTTCATTTCACACTGGCTCCTGCCCCCTGTCTGAGCACAGTCAAATTCTCTTTCATGTGACAGCTCTTCAAACATGTGGAGCCTTCTGTCTTGCCTCAGTCTTCTTTTCTCCAGACTAAACATTGTCACACTCTTCTTGGCACTTCAAGCCCCGCCCTACTGCTCATTTTCCTTTGGACACAGAGAGAATTCAGTTCTGGAGGTTGTAGGACCAGTTCAGGTCCAAACCCCAAAACAGATACACATTTCCCCTCCATTTCTGACTTTTGGTGGGTTTGTGTGTTGGTTTACCCCGCGTGGCTGCACACAACACCCTTGTGTTATACCATGGTCATCCAAATGCTCTTGGTTGCTTGCTACGTGATCTACGTATGACATTAATCATTGTGTGTGTCCAGTGCCAGCTGAGCACACAGCCCTGGACGGAAGGAAATGCTCTATCAGCTCCCTGCAGGTCTGTATTTCTCCATTTCTTTAGTATTACATCGGATGCCATGACACTGACTTCTAGGTTTAGCCTGATGAGTAAGTTAGAACTATGTTGGCGTAAGAAGGGTCTGTGCTCAGCAGAAGAGCCGGTGAGTCACTGCTTCTCTCTGGCAAGCTAACATGACTGTTCGCCTAACGCAGCTCTGCAGCGAGCACTGACCTTTGCCCTAAATTGCTGTTAAACTACTGACACTGTCCCTGCTGCTGTCCCTGCACAGTCTTTAGACATCTTAGTGTCCCCGAGGTCAGGACATTGAGAGTTATTAGTCACCCCTAGCATAGAGTTAGAAAGAGTTACAGGAAGTTCCCCCTTTAAGTTCTCCAAAGCATTTTGAAATTGTGAAGTAGAGAAAAAGCACACAGATGGTTTCAGGTGAAACATCTTTTTCTCCAATTCTAGAAAAATCCCAGGAGTTTCACAGGTGACTTCACTGCCTTTTTATTCTTTCAACTGGAACTCAGAATGAAACCCGTTGTAGCCCCTCCCAGAGACTGCATTTTCTCTCTACCTTTGCGTGTCTCTCATGGACTGTTCAGGAAAATATGTCACACCATAAAGCCCTATGTGGGGGTTTTACGATGCTTCATGAGCTGGTGCTCTTTTTTGAATTTGTCATCAACTCTGCTTGGTCAGGAAGCAGCATGTCCCAGCTCCCAGAGCAAGCACCAGAATTTAATGGCGCTGGCTGGTGCAAGCCTGCTCTTACCAGCATGGACGTTTGGAGAACTCACCAATCTCTTCTCTGTTCCTTCTGTGGAAAGGAATCCTAACTGCCTCTTTCTGCCTGTGGAAATGGGGCCACCTACAGAATACTCTGCCTTTATTCAGACATGTGGCCGGAGAAACATTAAGGATCCATGTGGTCAGGCTTCTGGGACAGACAGGAACCTGGGACAAGCTTTTCATGGTTAGGGGCTTGGGAAGGACAGTAGCAATGTTGGCATTGCTACTGAGCAGACTGGCCTGGAATTCCTCTGGCCCTCAAATGGGACCAAGCTTCCATCATTAGCAGCCAGGCACCTTGTCGTGTGTGTTAGCTTGGGGACCTGGCCTGGTGATGTAGGGGTTCACAGGTAGGTGTCCAGGTGGAGGCTGGGATCCCCGGTCTGGAGTGAGGACTTAGCCTTGCAAAGTACTGAATCATCCCTTCTGACTTCATGGTTAAAAAGATATGTTGTTTCTCTTTCTACAAAAGTAATATATAGGGGCGCCTGGGTGGCTCAGTGGGTTAAAACCTCTGCCTTCGGCTCAGGTCATGATCCCAGGTTCCTGGGATCGAGCCCCACATCGGGCTCTCTGCTCGGCAGGGAGCCTGCTTCCTCCTCTCTCTCTGCCTACTTGTGATCTCTGTCTGTCAAATAAATAAATAAATAAAATCTTTAAAAAAAAAAGTAATATATATTTGTATTAAGAATTTTTTTTTTTTTTGCACTAAGTTGCACAATCCCTATTCAACATTTACCTTGGGCCTGTGGTTGAAGTGAAGGGAAGTTTCTCTTTGCAGAAATATTCCAGAATGGAGGACAGAATTAGAATCTCCTCATTTTGCAAATCCTTAGTGAATTACTGTATCTAAGCAATGATCATCAGCAGTGTTAACCTCACGAAAGAGACTATCGGAAATTATGTTTCTCCTAATAAAAGAAATTATGCAGTAGTCTTGGGAAAAAACTGAACTTGAATCTCTTCAAGCTGAATTCCTGTTTAGGGGAAACACAAGGCACAGAGAAGCATGTTAAACAGTATTGTGATCATGTAGAGAATGAAATCGTGTTGCATGGAGACCAACAGTTGGTTTTTCTATACTGTTGAGTGTATGCCATTGTATGGATGTATTTCCATTTGTCTATCCGTTCTCCCGTTGAAGGAAATATGGGTCATCTCCAGTTTCTCAGTAGTATGAATAATGCTATTAAAAGTGTTCGTGTGGGGCGCCTGGGTGGCTCAGTGGGTTAAGCCGCTGCCTTCGGCTCAGGTCATGATCTCAGGGTCCTGGGATCGAGTCCCGCATCGGGCTCTCTGCTCAGCAGGGAGTCTGCTTCCCCCTCTCTCTGCCTGCCTCTCTGCCTACTTGTGATCTCTCTCTGTCAAATAAATAAATAAAATCTTAAAAAAAAAATAAAAGTGTTCATGTACATATTTTGGTATAAATGTAAATTTTCATTCCCCTTGGATAAATAAATAGGAGCAGGATGGCTGGGCCAAATAGTATATGTTTAATTTTATAAGAAACTGCCACATCATGGGCATGCAATAAAATAGGGCTTTCTCAGGATGGTGTGAGGATTCAATGAGTTAATGTCTGGCACTCAGTAAATGTTAGCAATTATCATTATTGTTATTACCAATGTCATTAGGCCCAAGCACAACATTTTTTTGTTTCTAAGGGGGGAGGATAAGGAAGGAAAAGATAATTTCATGGTAACCACATGGACACTAGGAATGACTGAATTTGAATAATTAAAAGAGACTTGACGTTAATCTGTAATCCACATATTAAGCTACATTTTAGTTATATGCCATTCTGTGGGTTTTTAAATGCAGTTTTAAAGATAGACTTTATTTTTTAGAACAAATTTAGATTTATAGAAAAATTGAGAAGATAGTGCAGAAAGTTCCCGTACACCCCACACCAAATTTTCCCTATTATGAACATCTTACTTTAATTTGTTACATCTGTACATTTGTTACAATAATGAACAAACATCGACAGACACATTATTATTAACTAAAGTTTGTGCTTTTTTCGTATTTTCTTAGTTTTTGTCAGATGTCTCTTCTCTGTTTTGAGATCCCATCCAAGATACTACATTATGTTTATTTGTTATGTCTCCTTAGTCTGCTCTTGGCTACGGCAATCCCAGACTTTCTTTGTTTTTGATGACATTGACAATTTTGAGGAGTACTGGTCAGTTTCCTTGTAGAATGTTCCTCCATTGAGATTTGTCTGATATTTTTTTTCTCGTGGCTGGACTGGGACTATGGATTTTGGGGGAGGAAGACCACATAAGTAGCATACTTTCTCGTCACATCATGTCAAGGACACATGCTGTCAGTGTAATTGATCACTGTTGATGATCATTTGCCTAATCTGGCTGAAGTACCCTCATCTCCACATGGTCCTCTTTGGAAGGAAACCACTCTGCAGAGCCCACATGTCAGGAGTGGAGAGCTACAATTCACCTCCTTGAAAATGGAGTATTTACATAAAATTTTTCGACTTCTTCTGCATAGATTTGCCTCTTCTTCACCCAATTGTCTGCTAGTCCATTGATTATATCGGTATTGACTCATGGTATTTATACATTCTGTGTATTTTTTAGTCTTTCAAAAGTTTATGTGTTTTTAAACCTGCAGTTTAGGTTGTTTCTTTTTGTTATATTATAAGGAATGTTATCATGAACAAGTGTGCATTTAGTTTTTGCTGATATCTTTGCTTATATTTAATATATGTTTCAAAATGAGAATCTCAGAGCAGAAGGTATGAACATTTTAATGGGTTTTGTTGTGTTTTGTTATTGCTGTGTACTTCCAAGCTGTTTCCTTGGTGTACTAAGGTTCTACTTCTATCTGAGAACTAGGGCAGTGCCTGTCTCAACACATCTTTGTGTGTTAAACCTTGAAACTTGTTTAAAGCTTTCTTGAATTAAGAGGAAAAATGTCTCACCCTTTCCAGCAATGAGTAACATTAAAGTTTAAAAAATACTTGCTAAGAGGATAGAAAAAAAGTGTGTATATTTTGATTAGTGTTTTATCAACAGTTCAGATACACATTTTTTCCTTCTTTTTGATGAGGGAATAAGTACAATTAAAATGGTTCTCTGGTCTCAGGCTCACTACTGAACTTTGGTTTGGCTATTACCAAGCTCCTCTTTTCATCCGGATCTGTATGGTCTCCCAGATATGAAAGAACATGGAGAAAAAGTGTGGGGTACAGTTTTGTCACAATGCAGAAATGGGAGTTTCAAGCCTTCCATGGTCACTCCATCGTCTGACTTGGGATAGTCTGAATAGCGCTGAATGGAAACAGAGCGTTTTATGATTTACCTGAAGACCTGAATTGGAAACCGTGACTGGATTCAGTCAACAGTTTTGCACTTTATCTAGACACAAAGCTGTGCAATCCCTAGACAATGGTGAATATTGCATCTACCTACTGGGAAGGGCTTATGATCTTTTTAAAGGGAGCTAGTCAGTACTTTTAATAATACATCTAGTTAATCAGTACATTCAGTGCTTTGACGGGGATAAATATAAAGAGTGAATAACTTTCTGGAGTTGGGAATGGTTTTGCAGGGAAAGTGACATTAAAGCTAGATCTTGGGGCGCCTGGGTGGCTCAGTGGGTTGAGCTGCTGCCTTTGGCTCGGGTCATGATCTCGGAGTCCTGGGATCGAGCCCCGCATCGGGCTCTCTGCTCAGCAGGGAGCCTGCTTCCTCCTGCCTCTCTGCCTGCTTGTGATCTCTCTGTCAAATAAATAAATAAAATCTTTTAAAAAAAAAAGCTAGATCTTAAATAGTAAGCATGAGTTTATCAGTTGGAGAAAGGACAGAAGAGGTTTAGACACCAAGATGTGGGGAAGAAATGAATGATTTGGAAGTGGGGTTATAAGGCTTTTTTCAGTAACCATGCAACTAAGTTCTGAAGGAATGAAGCAGAGTGGGTGTGCATCACTCAAGGATGGCCCATTAAAACTCTCCATGCATACTCTCCCAGGCTCTATCTCCTTCTGGATAGTTGGAATGAGGATACTGATACTTCCTAGGTGGCTATAAAATGCATGTTTGAAGAGACATGGCATTTTATACCTTAATAAAAACCTTAATGATTTTGTGAAAGAGGGCTGCCCTACCAGTATTTCACCACAAATATTTTTAAGTGAGGAAGGAATCGATTTCATTGTCTTTGACTCATTATGTATTAAATCTAATAGCTTACTGTATATTTACTAAATATAAATCAACTAGCTTACTATAAATAATAAACCACAGTCAAGAAGGGAAAATAGTGAAGGGCTTCAAATGCCACACCAAGGAATTTGGGCTTACTACTGCAGAAACAGGGATCCAGAGGACAATTTTTAAAAAGAAAGTGGCATGATAAGCTCAAGCATGGAATCAATAGGAGACAGGTTCCAAACCACAGACAAAAGGTTGGTCTCAGATCTTTGCTCATTTGATTTCCTTATTGGCCTCCTGACTTCTGCAAGTGCCAGATATAAATTCTACCAGCATCTTGAACATTTGCAGAACCCTCAGAAATAAATTAGATGATATTTGAGGGAGGTTGTTTATAGTCATAAATTCCTCCTTTCCCTTTGTGTATGCCCTGTGCTATGGAACTTTTCTGCTCCTTTCCTCAAGGGCTGGAGTATGTTTGCTACCCTCTTTAAACAGGGGCTTGGCCGTGAGACTTGCTTTGGCTCATGGGACATTAGCACACATGACATTGGTTGATAGAAAAAGCTCTTGTGCATTGGAGTTTGGTCTCTCTTGCTGCCTGAGAATTCTGTGTAAAGAAGTCTGGGCTGATCTCTTTAAGAATAAGAGAATGTATGGAGAGGGACAACCAGCACCAACTTCCAGATCTATGAATCCATCTCAAGCAGTCTATCAGATGCCTGGGGACCCTATGAATGACCTGAGGTGGGACCCGAAGAAGACCTGCTTAGTTGAGCCCCACCCAAGTTGATAACCAGGGAATCTTGAACAATAACCCACTAAGTTCTGGGGTATTTTGTTACCCAGCAATAGATAAATAACACAACTAATGGGACATCTTTTTGTTGAGAAGATCACAATTGATGCAAGTGTGGAAGAAATCAGCAATAGAATCAGAAGAAACTCCCCATCCACTCAGAACTTTTGAAGACTCAACAGAGCAGCTATGAATATCTTATTTGAATACATAAAATTGTTTTGTTTTAAACTGGATGAAACTGGACATTAGTCACTTCCGGTTTGTTTCTGACACTTCCTGTCCTTCTATTTTGTCCCTTCACTTCATTTTAGTTTCTCTTTCAGTGACTTCTACTTTTTAGATATTTTAGCTGCCCAAATTCCTCTCTCCACTTGTGGTAATACCAGAATGTTGAAATTTCTTTTGCTTTGTGGACATTCTTATAAATCTTCTATATGTAGCTCTATTACTTCTTCTTTTCAATTTCTTAAAGATGTCCCTTAATTAGGAAAGAAGAGCCTTCTCTAGATTTCTTAATATTTATTTTGATTTCCTCCCACAGATTAAATATATAATTTTTATAATAATCATCTGAAATTATAAATACCACTTATATAAATCTCTTTTAAAGAAACTTGTCCTCTGTATAACAGGAATTGGCAATATGAAAGGAAAATCAGAATTGCATGATAGGAAAATTGCTAGCTCATAAATCATCTTTTTTTTAAAGATTTTATTTATTTATTTGACAGACAGAGATCACAAGTAAGCAGAGAGGTGGGTGGTGGGGGTCGGGAAGCAGGCTCCCTGCTGAGCAGAGAGCCCAGTGCAGGACTCGATCCCAGGACCCTGAGAACGTGACCTGAGCCAAAGGCAGAGGCTTAACCCACTGAGCCAGCCAGGTGCCCTCATAAATCATCTTTTAATGCATCTTTTAAATATCATCATAAGAATGTATCCCTCATTGAAAATCTATTTTTTTTTCTTTAAAAAAAAATTTATTCCCCTGCCATGTTTTAGATTTTTGATGTTACATTTTATATTTTTAAAATTTTATTTATCCTTTAACAAATTATTGCAGTTTTAATCTTATTACTTTTGTCTTTTAACATTCACATTAGCTTTCTAAGTGATTCATCCACTACCTTTACTTTATATTAACCTTTTCCAGTGAGATTTTTACATTTTTGTATTTTCTCACCACTATTTTAAAGCCATTTCTTTTCAGCTTAAAGAAGTCCCTTTAACATTTCTTGTAAGGTCAGTGTTGTGATAAACTCCTTTAGCTTTTGCTTATCCAAAGAACTCTGTTTTTCCTGTTTTCAGTGATAATCTTGCTGGGGAAAATGTTCCTGGTTGGAAGTTTTTTCCCTTTCAGTGCCTTGAATATATTATGCCATTCTTTTGGCCTGCAAAATTTCTGCCAAAAAATCTGCTGATAGTCTTATGGGGCTTCCTCTGTACATACCAAGTTGTTTTCTTGCTGCTTTTAAGATTCTATCTTTAACTTTTGACATTTTAATTATAATGTGTGTTGGTGTGGATCTCTTTCGGTTCATCTTGTTTGGAGTTTTTTGGGCTTCCTGGATCTGTTTGTCTGTTTCCTTCCCAGATTAGGGAAGTCTTCAGCCATTACATCTTCAAATAAGTTTTCTGGCTCTTTCTCTCTCTCTTCTCTTTCTGCAGCCCATATAATGCAGATGTTATTCAGTTTCATGTTGCCCTATAAGTACCCTAAGATAGCTTCACTTTAAAAACTTTTTTTACCTGCTCTATTTGGGCGAGTTCTCTTGCTTTGTCTTCTGGCTCATTGATCTGTTCTTCTGCTTCGTCCAGTCTGCTATTGAAACCCTCTAGTGCATTTTTTCCATGTAGTTATTATATTCTTCAGCTCTGTGACTTCTGCTTGGTACTTTCTTTTATACTCTGAACTTTGGAGTTCTGACTGTGTTTTCCTCCATTCTTCTCCTTAGTTCAGTGAGCGTCATTATGACCATGACTTTGAACTCTTTCTCAAGTAGATTTTTTACCTCAATTTCATTAAGGCTTGTTTTCTTTATTTCTTTTTTATTGTTTTGTTTTGTTTTTGGGTTTTGTTTTATTCTTTATTTAGGAACATATACCTCTGTCTCCTTATTTTGCCTGATTCTCTGTGTTTGTCTGTTAAGTGAAATGGCTATCTGTACAGTATTGAAGGAGGGACCTTATACAGAAAATGACCATGGGGCCCAGAAACTCATTCTCCTTGTCTAGCAGGCATTGCAAAGGAGTCCCCAGTGTGGGCTGCACACGCCTGCTGGCTATGGTGGGCCCACATCTGTTTAGTGTGTGCGGGGGTAGGGGAATTGTCTGGCTGAGGTACAACTGTAGTGTGTTGGAGGTGGGGTGCATGCCTGACTGGCTGTGGTGCAGGGGAAGTGGGGCACACCCACCTGCACTAGCAAATTAGAAGAAGATTGCCAAAATGGTACCTACCTGCCCCAGCATTCGAGAGGTAGAGTGAGATCACAAAAGTGGTGCCTGGCAACAATTCCTTCTCTGAAGGGAGTCCTAGTAGCTTCCTGCCTCTCTGGCAGTCACTTTAATTAGTAAGTGAGTCTTCTTCACATATGGTCTAGGTGCTTTACAAACTGCTGGGTCCCAGGGCTAATGAGTCTATACCCCAGCCCTTTAAGGTCAGGTTCTCTGTTCCCTACAATTCTATGCTTCCTTTGGACCTAATCTCCATTGATTTTACATTTTGGGGTTTCATCTCATCAGTTCAGGACCCAAGGGCTAGGGTGCCTGGTATGGGCACAAACTCCTTGCTCCTCAGGGAAAAGCTGCTTATTTTGAGGATCCTTCCCAATTGTGGATCGCTGTGTGTAGGCTGGTGTTTTTGCCTCTTTTACTCGTATCAGTGTGGTTCTTTATTCCTTGTGGAGGCACCGTTCATCTAGTGTTCAGGACTTCTTCAGAGGAAATTATTCCACACATAGCTATAGATTTGTAGTGTCTGTGGGAGGAGGAACATTCAGGATCTTCCTATGTTGTCATCTTGAAGTTTGTCTTTGATTCATCTTTTCTATCTAAAAAATCTTGTATCTTTTGGCCAAAACTTTAATGTCACTGTCTTTCTTCTTTGATGTTTATAGATTTAATCACTAAATATTCCGTAAGAAAAAGCATGATGATTGAAGAATAATATTAATTCAACATGCCAAGTGTAATAGTAGACACACACAGGCATTTCAGGGGTTCAGTGGGTGTGTTTGGGGGTGTGCATGAATAAGGAAAGGCCTGGCAGGAAGAGATATTGGAGTTCAGATGTAAATTACAAGTAGGAGTTAGTCATGAGAACCATATGGGATGTTAATGGGGTGTTGGAGACAGGCACGTGGGCTGAGGCCCAGCTACCAGAGCAGGTGCACACAGGGAGCATGCAGTGTGAGGCAGAGGTTAGAAGAGGGATGGCTAGTGTGCCTGGCCAGAGCAGGAGGCTCAAGAGTCCGTGTTGAGGAGGAGACTTCAGCTTGTCATACATAGTGAGCCAGTGGAAGATTCATTAAGGGAGCAATGCTGAAGATCTGATAGATTTGAAAGGGCAAGGCCCCTGGAGGCTACACCCAATAGAGAATGAGAACCTGAAGGAGAGTAGTGCAAGGTTTTTGGTTTTGTTACTAAACAAATAACTTGGGTAACCTTTGTTTCAAATTTTCCCCCAGATTTCCACAGCTTAGTTAGCTGCAAAGAATTATTTGTAAGTAAGAGCTGAAAAGAGCTGTCATGTCCAAGGGCCAAGATGAAAAGAAGAGATAAACTAAGGTAAATTTAGAAGGCTAATGTGGCAGAATTTACAATTAATTGGATGTGGGAGGTAAGGGAGAAAGAGTTTAGGGTGACTTTTGGACATCGGGTTTGGAGCCAAATAGTAGAGCATTGACACTGGGGCATGAGAAGAGACCCAGGTAACTATCAGCAATGACAGGGGCCTCTACAACCTTCTGGGGGATGCTCACTGCCGTAGTAGAACCATTAGTCATTGGCTCGGTTTGCTGGACAGAGAACCGGTTCAATTAATCTAATTGGAACTTGCCTTCTTTGCTGCATCGTCTTAATCCTTTGCACCAGGAGTAGATTTTGGCTGGAGGATGAGGAAGAGAATCAAGCTTTGCTAGGCACAGTGGCAATATGACACAATCAATGGCAAATTTGTTGATTTAGGGCAAGTGATAGATACACAGCCCAGAGTCAATTTCCCAGAAGCTGTTATCACCCTGTGGGGAGAGCTAAACCTCACTTCCTGATCACCATGGCCAAGGCAGGCTTTCCTATCTTTTCAAGATTAAAAGAGCTCTCATTTCCCTGTGGACAGTGCCCATTGGCACAGTGCAACACAGAGCTGGCTTAATGATGCTGTCGCATGGATTGCTGCCTCCTTTAACATGGGCAATTCTTCATGTAAATGCCAGTCAGAAAAGAGATTTTTTTTTTTTCAAGAGAAGCTGTTTTAATTAAACAAAGGGCAGGAAGTTCCTTCCTGAATTGTTAAAACCCTACTGATGAGACTGTGGACTCTGAAAAACAATCTGAAAGGTTTGAAGAGGTGGTGGGGTGGGAGGTTGGGGGAACGAGGTGGTGGGTATTAGAGAGGGCACGGATTGCATGGAGCACTGGGTGTGATACAAAAACAATGAATACTGTTATGTTGAAAATAAATTTAAAAAATGATTATAAAAAAAAACAAACCCTACTGATTATCTAAGCAGCATGCTGATTACAGACTGCCCCTTGGCCAATGTTACTACAGTTACCAGAATTCTTATTAAATAACGTTTTCCCAAAAATGATGTGAGAAAATCAAACAATAGAGCATACAATTGTTAATAAATAGGGGAAAACAAAATAAATATGAAAGCTTTTATGCCTCTTCACTCTGAGGAAAAAAAGTACACGTCTTTCTTTCTAAAATGTAATGTTTAGGTAAAAAGTCAGCTTTGCGGATGGAAACTATTTTTTCAGGAAATTAGATTTTCCTGGCTGAGATAGCAATAAGTTTGATTGACAAGGAAAACTCTCCACATGAACAATATTCTGAAGAAAGAATAAAGAGGTTTTATCTGGGAATTTCAGAACACTGGGAGAAAGGATTGTTTAAGGTGGGCCTGATTTTGGCAATGATTCTTTAATATATTGAAAAAGTGAGATAAAATTTTTATTTTTACTTCTTTGTAACCACAAGATGGCACCAGTTTCCTATTTTTAAAAGTATGACACTACTGTTTTTCATTTTTTACATTTTTTTAAAGATTACAAGCTGTTTGGGGACAGTTGGTTATAACTTTCCCTCAAATACGGGCTCATAGACTATAAGGCTAGAGTTACGGTATTAAATAAGAATTTGTAGGTGGAATAAGATTTATAATATGCATTGCATATGCATGGGATTTAAAAGGTCTAAATGGTTGGAATCTCAACCCAAGGAAAAGGAGTTTCTCTGGGGGTTTTGTAAGTGAAAAGGGCATTGGGCAACTTGAACTGAGTTACACCAAGAGAAGTCAGATGTAAAGTGGTCTTGGCCAGGAGTTCCCTGTCTGGTCCAAGGGTATGAGCTGGCAGAGAATATAGGTAGGAGGAGAGGGAGGGTAAGAATGTCAGCTGTGCCGAGAGTTGAACTTTCCTAGAAATGATATTTTGAAGTAAGAGGAGTACTGAGGTTGTGTTTGAGGAAGGAGAAGGAAGAGATCAGAGGAGGAGAAGCAAAAAGTAGAAGGCAGTTCTACCCACTTCTCAGCTCTGACCTAACTCTGTTAACATATTCTGGTTTAGCAAAATGTCCTGGGCCTACAAAAGACAAATGAAGGGAACCAATGGGGAACCAGCCACCTTCCTGTCATAAATGCTGTTGTAATGTAGTTATAAGACCTTCCTGTCCTCACCGTCCCTTCATTCCCTGTTCTCCTTTTCTTCATCAGTCAATCCCTTTTGGTTATAGTTAGTAGAAACCCAGTGCAAAGTAGCTTAAACAAATGGGATTTTATCCACGCATGAGACTTAAAAGCTCAGGGTTTGAATAACTTCAAATAGCTCCATATAGATGTTCCACTGTTGGTTTTGTTGTTGTTGTTGTTGTTTTTCCCCTGTTGTCTTCATTCTTCCTC